>NW_020950566.1:2530870-2546562 GCF_900497805.2 Vombatus ursinus | reverse complement strand
AGAGACAAACAGAGAAAGACAGAGGCACAGAGACACACATACACAGATACACAAACAGAGACAGACAGAGAGACAGAAACAGAAACACAGACAGAGAGAAAGAGACAGAGAGACCCACAGAGAGACACAGACAATGAGAAACAAAGAGAAAGAGAGACAAAGAGACACACAGAGACAAAGAGAGACAGAGACAGGAAGAGAGACAAAGACAAAGAGAGACAGAGAGGCAGAGATAGAGGGACACAGAGAGAGACACACACACAGAGACAGAGAGACAGAGACAGGAAGAGAGACAGAGACAGGCACAAACAGAAACATAGAGACACAAATATTCATTTCCTCCCTTTTCTTCCTACTTCATCTTGTCTCAACATACACACACACACACACACACACACACACACCTGTATATATGTATGTGTGTATATATAAAACCGGTTGTGGTGGGGGGGATGAAGGGAGCTGTAAGGGTAGGGAAATTGTGACCATTTTGTTTTTATTCTTTGTCACTTTAAAACCAAATAAAACCAAGCCAAAATCTCTTCACACCACTAGATGGCGGGAACGACGAGAAATTAAATCCTTTCCTAAGGACTTGGCAGCTCTACGGAAGTGGAAAAACAAAAGTTATTTACCCAAAAGTGAAGGAAAGACAGTGAAAATCTGTAATTTTGTTTATGTTTATCTGTTTTCTCTTCCTTCCCTTTATTTTCTCTGTAGCTCTGTTCTCTTTTCATTCTTTTTCCTATCTGTCTCACTTTCTTATTTGTCTTCCTTCCTTCCTTCCTTCCTGACTTCCTGCCCTCTTTTCTTCCTTCTTTCCTTCCTTCCTTCCTTCCTTTTCTATGACTGTCTGAGAGTCCTCTAATATGACACTGCACTGAAAACAGAAACATTTAAGTAAAAATAAAATGTCATTTTCACTTTATTTGAATAACGTTATAAATTTTAAAAACTATTTCAGAATAAATAAATAAAATAAGTAAAACATCCCAAAATGTTAGGCTACCATCAATAGTTATTTATGCAAGATGACTAATTTCTATCTGTAAATTACCTTTCCTTGGTTTTGCTTCATTTGCTTTGGTGAAGTAAATGGACTGTAAGGTACAGTACAGAAATGTGTTTTCTTCCACCAGAGATCATAGGCATAACATCTTAGCCTTGGAAATATGAAATATTGATACCATAAAAACAAAGGCAACAAGAAAACCATAGAATCATCACTTAAATAAAACAATCAATGAAGGACATAAAACTTTATATGCAAAGGTTTCTAAACATGGAAAGGATTCACAGGTAAAGACAGACATCTGGGTTAATGAGGTAAAAACTAATGTCATTTGTTTGGTTGGGACTATGAAGTGCAAAGCTGTCCGCTGTTCATCTGTTTTAATATAGATGCATTTTAGGACCATAGCTGAAAATATAAGTTCAGCAAGAAAAAAAGAAAAGAGCATATTAACTGATTAATGTTACAAAAGGAACTCTTAGTCTGGAGAATTATGTAGTGATATGACTCTGTCAGGGAACAAAGTATGCTCGGCATGACCACCCAGAAACTGGAGATCAATGAATATTCAGGTGATACCACAAATTGACCTAAGATTCAGAGATGTGAGGAGACAGTGCAAGGTGACCTGAATAGAGCTTTTGATATTTCCCTTTCTGAGATTGAGAATTAACAGGAAGAAAAGTAGAATATTGGCTACTCAAACATCCCCAAAATGTGAATCAGAGATAAAATGTTTTTTTAAATGATATATGCTATAATGAAAGGTGAAATTTTATTTCCTTGATCATTAGATAGAGAGTGTTCAAAAACATACAAAAACAAACAAACAAACAAACAAACAAACAACTGGTTTTAGAGACAGGAAAGACCTGGGTACAAATCCTGCGTCTGACACATAGTAACCATGTGATACTAAACAAGTCACTTAATCCCTCTAACCCTCAAAGGACTCATTAGAAATATTTGAACCACCTACCTCTGCTTAGCCTTTAAAAAACTCTATGTATTTTAAAGTGATATATAAATAAGAGTTGATGTTTTTACATTGTCTACTTGGTTAAAGAAAGAATTTGGGGTGGGGTGTTGACCTTTAATTTCATAGATAGAAAGGGGAACTTCCTACATAGGTAGTCAGCTTATTGATAATTCATGAGTCTTAAAGGATTTCTTGGGGACATTGAGAAGTTTAGTGATTTTTCCATAGCACAGAAACTAGTAGGATTCAGAGGTAGGACTGAAAAGTCTTTAGTTCCTAGGCTGGCACAATAACATTTAGTCCCTATTAGAGACACACATAGTTATTAATATAATTACTCAGAAATACTATCACTTCACAAAACCTTTTTCTCTATATATAGCCTAATGTACAATAAAGTATTTTTTTCAATTTATTTTTTTTAATGAGGAAAAGATTGATAGAGGTGGTGGTTTCCTTTGTTGATGATTCATATTGCCATTATTCTTCCAATTGAAGATCAAGTATCCATAGAAATTATTGTATTTCCCAGAGTATACAACTATTAAAACAATGTTGTCCTTTGAGAATGAAGCTTCTAGTATACCATCAACAAGGTACTTATTTTTTTGAGGTCATGAGGACAGATTCACATATTTTTTCACAATGTCCTTTAACATTAGCTTCTGTGATTCAATTCAATAAATAATTAAGAGTTTCTTACGCATATAACCAGGTTCTAGTGGTACAATGAGGAAGAAAATTTAGGCAAACCTTGTCCTCCAGAAGTTTATAATCTCCTTGGAAAGTGATACAACATATGCAAAAATAATTACAAGATAGAATGTAATAGGGGTAAAAGAAAAATCTAGACATGGTGCTTTTGGAAAATTTGAGAAGGTAGAAGACATTTCTGGCTGGTAGAGCCAGGGAAAGCTTCAAGTACATGGATGCACACAAAAAGACTGCTGAGAATTACAAAACTTTATAATTGCAAATGATTTCAAAGGATCCCCTAAGCATCATATCTGGCAAGTAGTCATCTGGTATTTGCACAAAGAATTCCAGAGTGAAAAGCAGACTGATAGGAGAAGGTGAGTGGTGGTGGTGGAAAGGGCTCCTCACTTCCAGTTAGCCCGTTCCACATTTGGATAGCTCTAATTAAGTTCTTTGCATCAATACTGAATTAACCTTTTGTAAATTCCAACCACTTATTCTTGTTATGCCTTCTGAGGCCAAACAGAATGAGTCTATCCCCTTTAAGAAGAGACAGTCCCTCAAATATTTGAATACAGCTATCAAGTTCCACTTAGATCTTCTCTTTTACAGGCTTCTCATCCTCAGCTTCTTCAAATGATTCTCATATGGCATGACCTTGAGACCATTCATCATTCTGTTTGACCTCCTCTGGACACTCACCAGCTTGTTAATGTCTTTCCTAAAATGTGGCACTGCAAGTTGTACACTACAATATAATGGTTTAACGAGGTTTAACACTGAGCACAGTGTTACCATTACCATCCCACTACCAACAATATACCCCTACTGGTGTACTATTAACTTATTTTTTGACTGCCATGCTTTTGTCTCCTATTAAGCAAACAGTCCTCTTAAACTCCATTTTTTTTGGACAATCTGTTACAGTTCCACCTTCCTCTTTCACACATGTGAAATTGTTTTGTTTTCAAACTCAAATATAAGAATTTACATTTATCCCTGTTAAATTTCATCTTACTAGATTTGGCTCAATGTTCTAGCCTGATAAGAATTTTTTGGATCCTGATTCTGTCAGATAATTTGTTGTGTACTCCTCCCAGAATTATATCATCAGCAAATATGATGTGTATACTTATCTAGTCTTTTATTCCAGTCATTGATTAAAATCTTAAAAGCAATAGAGATAAGAACAGAGTCCTAGAGTATTTCACAGGATACTCCCTTCTAAGTTGACATTGAACCTCTATTAGCCAAATTATTTGTACATTTCTATATTCAACCAAACCTCTTCTGTAAGAAAAGCAGGAGAGGCCTTATTAAAGGCTTTGCTAAAATCTAGGTAACTGATTCTATAGCATTCCATTATCTGCCAATGTAATAACCATATAAAAATTTAAAAGGAAATGAGGTTAATTTGGCATGTCCTATTTTTGATCAACCCCAGATGGCTGTTTGTGATCACTGAGTCCTTCCCCAGGTACTTTAATAATACATTTTTGGATGTTTTCCATAGTCAAAGACAAACTCACTAGCCTTAGTGTGCATAGTCCATTTTTGGGGGTCATGGGAGGGAATTGGGACAATTCAGTTCTTCCCCAAGATTTGCCTTGCAGCAAAGAAAATATTTCAATGGGCTGAGTTGAAGAGGGAAATTTGTACCAGGTGGCATCATGTGGCATCACACTAGAAACATGACAATAGCCTTGTTCTCATTAGTGCCATACATAGTACCATACACTTCACCTAACTTGTCCTAAGTCTAATATAGCTAGACAGAGATGTAGATATTTGTGATAAGTACATAGATAGATCATCTTGGGGTATGTCCTAAACAGTTGCAGAAAAACATTCTCCAATGCAGTTACAGAAAAACATTCTCCAATGCAGTTACAGATCCATTGACATATTAAAGTAATGGCTTTTCTATGCATGAAACTCATGATAGAAAGACAAACAGACAGACAGCAACAGGTAGGTAGGTAGGTAGGTAGATAGATAGATAGATAGAGAGATAGAGACAGAGAGAGAGACAGAGAGAGAGAGAGAGAGAGGGAGAGAGAGAGAGAGAGAGAGAGAGAGAGAGAGAGAGAGAGAGAGAGAGAACGGGGTTTGTACATTATACTACTCTAGGAAATACACACCCCAATGAAATCAAGATCCGTGGATATACTGAAGCAATGCCTTTTCTACATATGAAACTCATGATATGTAAATATAGAGGCATGTGTATCTAACTACATATCTATATATAGATACACATATACATATCTATATAAATATATATATACATATATGTGTGTTATATCTATTTCTTTGTAGATAGATACACATACATAGAATAAAATGCACACACATACATGCATAGAGATATGCATATGTGCATCTATGTAGACAGATATGCATGTGTGTTCATATGTATATGTAGATAAATATACATAATTATACCTCTACCTATCTATAATGAGTTTCACATGTAGAAGGACAATTCTTTCAAAATATTAATAGATCTATGATTTCATTAGAGTGTGGCTTCCCTATATCAGTATAGAACACAAACTATCATCATTTGCAATCTTTGTTCATATATTTTCATAAATTCTCTATGGAGAAGCTGCCCAATATAATAAATGTATTCTGATTATTTTAATATTTCATAAACACACACATACTATGTTTGATACATACATCAGTACAAAATTTAGATTGTTATTCTTTTCTTTTGTTACATGATCAATATACTTCCTGTTCTTATAATGCATATCTTTCATGGTGTTTTTTATGCCACTTTTCATTAGCAAATAATTTAGATATTATAACTGTTATCTGCCATCTGCCTTTTCATCATCCTTTTGGTCATTGGCCATTGTGATTGTGTGAAAATCATGATATTACATATAGTATTATTGGGAGAATTTTGACATAGAAGATGGGCCTTTGTGGTAGGAAAAAGTAAAAGGATTTTGTATTATTACAAGTACTTCATAACATTTTCCAAATGAAATGAGGCCCCAACACTTCCACCCAGGAAATAGGAAACCAGTTAATGATTTAAATGTAGTAAGGCAAAATTACCAATTATGTAATGTTTCCATAATTTTAAAATTAGTCAATTATTTTATAAAATACTTGATGCAACCAATTTGTAAAATTAATATAAGGTTTGACCAATATTTCTAATTAAATATAAGATAAGATTAAGTAGTAACTCGCTTTAGTGATTTACTATGAACCTTAAACCTAAATTTTGTCTGATTTATAAACTTTTATTTTTTTATAAAATTCTTTTTTTACAATGAATTTAACAAACATAAAATTTTTCACATACAAAGAAAAGAAAAAAATGGATTATAAGTGATGCCATATATCTCTCTACAGTTTTAAAAATATTTAATTTAACATGATCATACCAACCCAACATTTTTTTGACTGTTCCCTTCTGAATTTCCATCCATTCTCTGATCTGTTGCATGTATGTTTAAATGTTTCACTAGCATTCTATCAGTCTTTTTTTGCATACTAATATAACTCAAGTAATTGCCACCATAGTACCACCTCCACCAAAATACATGTCTTCTCTTGTATCAAAGAAGTATAATCAAGCAAAATAAACTTACACATTCCCTGAATCATAAAATAAAGATGTCATGCTGGACATGTAGCCCAGTACGAAGAGGCATCCTTCACCCTAAGTTCTCTTATAGGGTCATGATTGGTCATTTTGTTGATCAGAGTTCTTAAGTTTTTCAAAAATTCTTTTCCATTAAATTATTATAGTACTCCTTCTTCTGTTCTCTTCATTCCACATCAGTTCTTACAAGTTTTGGCAGATTTCTCTGAATAAATCCTATTGTCCTTTCTCACAATACAATAATATTCCATCATGTTCATATGCTACAATTTGTTTAGTTACCCCTCAACTAATAGGCAGCATTTTTTTTAACATTTTAAAATGAAAAAATCAAGTTTTGCCCTTAAAACCAGAAAAAACAAATAACAAAATAAGGGTATGTCAATAATTATTTCTTTTATGCTTAATTTTTGGGTTCTATTATTCCCAGGAATTTAATTCATAATAGTTAAAGATATGGATATTAACAAAAGAGGTTTAATTTTTTTGGGAAGTGTTTTCTGGATAATCAAATTCAGTGGATCACTTTAATTTATTCCTAAACTTGTTTCCTAATGGAGTGTGGTGGGGATGATACATTTGAATGTGCAGTACAGAGGAACATTTTGTTGCCGTTTTTTTAATCACTGAAATAGCCATTAATTTTTTAAACAATGTTCAAGAGACCTTAAACAACATCCAAAAGATTCTTAAATACACATATCATAGAAAGAATAATACCTTTGACCCGCTGATATCAAAAGGACTTTTAAAATCCATTATAAAAAGAACTGATTGCCTCTGAGTTTACCGGGCTTTTTCTTTTAATGGTGATGTCAAAGTCCCCTTTCAAATTTCTCTTAAAAGGATTGTCTGTTATCCATATTTTTCTTGAAGATGAGTCTTCTCTAATAAATCAGTTGTATTTCTAAAATATTTTGTTTTTTTCTTAAAACATCTTAAATTATTAATATTTCTATTGAAATAGATAGGTATGTATATTGTCAACTAAATATTTGATGAATGGTACTGCATGAAGCCTCTGTTCAATTGAAATACTCTAGAGATAACACATTTTGCATTTAAATGTAGAAATTTTAATCACTGGGTTGCTAGTTCAATTTTACCAAGTTAGAGCTGTCATTATAGAAGAACTCAGTGCTTACCTTAAGTTAATGGTAGCAAGTTTCCTAATGTCTGAGTGAAATATTAGCAGGATTATATTGAGAGATGTGGAACTTTCAAATTTGGTGTATACTTATTTTAGCATTTTGGTATCTCTGTGTTCTCATTAATGTGGGTATTCTGTCTATCAATCCAGATGACAACTCACTCACTCTTTCTCATTCTCTGTTGTCCTTATCCATTTTGTCTCATAAGTCCTTCATCCAATATTTTTGTGAGATCCAATGTATCAGAGGTTTTGAGTAAGGTTTTTATTTATTTCCTCTTTACCACAGATCTTGAGCTGTCCATCTGTTATCCTTGGTATCACTACATAAGCAGGCAGCCTCATTTCAAAATCCTACATTTGCTTTATGAAATACCCTTACACTATTCTTTCTTCATAAGTCACTATTAGACCTTCTAATTGGACTCAACCATTACCCTTTGGGTCGTTTGCAATTTTGATTGTGTAGAGAGTGTTTTGTTCCAAGGCAAGAAATCATACAGATTTACTGGGATACCATTTATTTTAATAGCATGATTTTTGATTTATTTGCATTGTTTGTTTTGTTCATAAGAGAAGCTTATAATAATTGAAAACTCTGTTTTTCCCAAACACAATTCTGCCTGTTCTCTTCCTTTTATTTGATTCAGAGACTAGCATATTGTCCATCTGTGATTCCTATCCATGATATATGTATTCTCATACTAGTTTAATGAATTGGTCATCCAACTGCATGATGCAATTTAGACAATAGGTATTTTCATACCTGACTTTTTTTTTTCTCCCTGTAATTACTGTTGTGACAATAAACTGTGTATGTTCTGTCATATTTTGGGAACTGATACAATTGCTATAATATTTGCTAACAAGAGCATCTAAGGATCTCAACATCTACAGAAAATCCTTCCTGTATAAAGAGTTTCTACACAAGACATCCTTCATAGAATCATATTTTATTTTATTTTTTGTTTTGTTTTGTTTTTTTTTTTCTAGGCAATGGGGTGAAGTGACTTGCCCAGAGTCACACAGCTAGTAAGTGTCAAGTGTCTGAAGCCAGATTTGAACTCTGACTCCAGGGCTGGTGCTCTATCCACTGTGACACCTAGTTGCCCCAAAATCATAGTTTAAAAAGGACTTAAAGGTCATTCAGTCTAACCTCTTAATTTGAAACATGAAGGGAAAAAATTAAATGATTTACCTATGGTTACACAGGTAATGAGATGAGATCTGAACCAAATTCTACTGACTTTAAATCTATTTTCACACCTCCCAGTTTAATGCTTTGCTTAATGTTAGTAAGTAAATAGTCATTGATAAGCATTATCTCTATGTTCACATTGATGAAGGAACTTTATGTTATAGTAAAATATCCAGGAGAAAACCATTGATGCAGTAGATCCTTTACAAGTCTTTGCTCTTACATGACTACTTTTTGGGAGTAATCAACAAACCGCACACAGCAGAATCTTGTGCTTTCTGTACCTTTCTGTCAATTGTGTTACTATAAATACTGATACAAAAAATTGTGAAAGCCTGATTGGTGCCTTTTCATATTTCCTTCAAGTATAATATGCTTGATATTGTGTACATGATTTAATACAAATAAGAAAGAAAGCAAATTGGTCAGTAATTATTGATCTCTTCTTGGTGTCAATACAGTTCATGATTTTTCCCACTCTTTTAATATCTTCCTGTCTCACAGATAGTTTGTGGATGATGTCTTGATGATTTTAAATTGCGTTGCCTCCAGAACTTTCTTACTGGGTACCTGGTCATAGTGCATAGATGTAGGGGCTCTTTCTCATTTCATATTAAGTGTTGTTTCAATTTCTTCATATTGTATACTGGAGACTGAGATATTTAAGATTAAAATGAGGTGGTTCTCTTCATTCAAATATATTCCCGTACTAACTAACACTACTAACACATCTGTTCCATTTTTGTCTATTTGTTTGATCCATGGCAAATAATCTTTTCTCTCTTGTTGATCTTATGAGTTCTAGGGCTTCTGTTATCATCCCTATGCAGATGACTTTTAGATTTCATATTACAGGATGAGATTATAGATTTGGAGTTGGAAGGGACCTTAGAAGCTACAGTATCATTTTACAGATGGGAAAAAATGAGGTTGAGACATTAAGTGATTTTACCAGGGTAAAACAGCTTTTAAATGTCTGAGGCATTATTTGAACCCAAGTCTTCCTGATTCTAAGTCTCACACTCTATCCAGAAGTTGCTCAGTCTTTCTCCTGAGCTTCAATCTTATATTATCAAATAGGTACTAGATAGTTCAAACTGAGTATCTCAATGTATCTCAAATTCATTATGTCCATAGCAGAACTCATTACATTTGCCCCTAAACCCACTCTTCCAAAATCCCTTATTACTGTCATAGGTGCCACCATTCTTTCAGCAACCCAGATTGCCTCACACCCCAGACTCTCTTTCTAAGCTCCCTGCCCTTATACTTATTGTCATCCATGCCTGTAATGCTCTCCCTTCTGAATACCATTCCTTCAAGACTCAGAACAAGAGCTCCTTTCCACAAGAGAACTTTCTCATTCATTCATTTGCTGTTGTTTTTCCCTCTCTTACCTTGTGTCTACTCTGGATATTATATATACACACATAGACATGTGTGTATATTTTTGACATATTTTACTCCTATTATAATGTAAATTCCTTGAGGGCTGAGTCTGGGGTTTTTTTTTTTTTTTTTTTTTTTGGTATCCTCATTCCCTGGCATAGCTCTTAACACATTGTAAGAACTTAGCAAATGCTTTTTTATTGATTGTTTTGCTTCCTTCCAGCTTAATTTTTTTATTGTTCTTGAGATTATACGACCAAGTTGGGATTCATACAAAGTTTCTGTAGATTGGTTTTCATTTGAACTTGTTTTTGATGTTTCTGTCATTTCTTGCAATTTTCTATCCCTGTCCACCACTGAGTTTTACATATGAGTTTATACCTTAAACTAGTGTTTTGTTTTCCTTCTCTTTCCAGTTAGCAAGGAGAAAGTATTCACCATCCAGGGCAGTTTCTTCACTCCTTTGGTCTATTTGTTTTGATGACCGATGTGATGTACATTGGTTCAATTTTTTGCAGATATATGTGTTACTTATCTTCTTGTCTTTATCTTTTGCTCTGATTTTATAGCCTTGTTGGTTTTTATCTTTGTGTTAACTAGTTGATAGAACTGATTTAACACAGACAGCTAAATCTGATCCCTCTAAAATAGTGGGACAGGAATAATCATTTCTGTCTCAAAATATAGCCAATTTTACTCTCTTTCATTTCTCAAACTTGAGCTACATTTTCTAATATATTTCTCTATCCTTTTCTGTTGTCCACCTTCACACTGAAGTCACTGATATGTTGACTTGGCTTAGTGGACCCTGTGAATATGTTTATCATCTTGAAAGATAGATAGATACAACATACACACATATATGAGTATACATATACATATATACATACACATATAAGCAAACACTAAATAATTTTGAAATTTCCTTTTTCTTATTATTAATTTGAGAAAATTTACATTCATCTATTAAAAACAGAAAAAAAATTCCTATTATGGACAGATATTTTTTTCTTTGCCTATTTTAAATTTGACATGGTTATTAGAACGTGGCATTGTATCTCTAATCCCTTCTGAACTTATTACTTCTCTCTTCGGTTTTCAGTTTTATAAAATGTTTTTCCTACAACAACCTTATGGGAGTATGAGTATTATTAACTGAATTTTACAAAGGAAGAAACTGAGGATAAAAGAAGTTAAAATTATTTTCTCATAGTCACAAAGTTAATATGTGAAAATTGAAACCCAGGCCTCCTTATTCCATAACCAGCATTTCTTTTTTCTAGCATCATACTTTTGTGCATCATTCATAGTGATCCATTTGTACTTGATAGAAAAGGAATGAGCAAGGAAAGAAATGAGAATATATGTTTACTTCTTGAACTCATTATCATATTTATATCATTAGGATTAATTGTAGTGGAATAGTTCCAGTGCCATAAAGCGAGAATTGTTTCTTTAAGTGCAGAAGAAGCAGCAAGGGTTCTGCAGAGACAAACGTCTTCCTTTTTTTCTAAAAATGGAGATGTGCATGAGCTTGAATATGACAAGAACATTGACAGAGAAGATGAATTGCCTCTAAATAGTTTGTGGAAGTTGAAAACTTTAGAAAAGGCATATATAAGGTTTTCATAATTTAAGTAACCACATTCTATGTGTAAATTGGCAATTCATTTATTTGTTTACTTTCTTTAAAATTACTTGATTTGCTCTAATGTGCTAGTTGGATATCCATAGTGCACTTATTTGGGTATTGTTAAATGAAAAATTCATGTTTCCTTCCTTGAAACATTACTCATAATGGTAGTTGAAAGAAAAAATAAAACCAATCAGTCAAACAGGCATTTATGAATAATTGCTTTGTGTCAGCTGCCATATTCAACACTGGTGATACAAAGAGAAAACAATTTTAATGATTTCAAGTATGTGGTCAACATCAAATCCCTGTAGTCTGCTTCTTCTGAAAATTAATATTATGTAAATGTAGTTTATTTACAACTTAGCTTATACTGGATTTTAATTTAAAGAAAAAATATTTAATAAAAGATTATTAAACAGGTATTTACATTGCAGCTGTTCTAGTCCCTCAGGTAAATACTTTTTGAAAAAGCTTATTAAGTTTGTTCTATTTATTTATGGCTAAATTCTCATTTTTCTTTCCCTTCTGTTAAACCTTTTTAAAAGTACTCACTACCTCTAAAAAGAGCTCAGTGCAAAGAAGTTTGTTGGTAGTAACCAGAATATCCTTAGCGGTTTCAAATGCTTGTTCAGTAATTACACTTATGGTACTTGGTCTGGTACTTTCTGATATCATCTCTTGGAATAAAATCTTAATACCTCACATTTGTATGGCTCTTTACAGTTTAAAAAAGCACTTTCATATACGTTATCTCATTTCAATTTCATGTTTTAAACATGAATTGTACTCTGAATTAACTTAAAGAGGAGATGCTGAGCTTTTCTATCCTTGCAAACGGTTTCATAACTGAAAAAGGGTAAGCAGTAGTGGGATGCAAATGACCAAAGGGAAAATAAGAGAGCACGAAAACTCAATAATTAGTGGGAGGTATAAGCATCATATAGAATATCCAAGAGAAGCTATGTTTGAGAAAGAGTCAGAAGATATGAGATTAAGTTCCAGATATAGAATTAACTAGGTGTTTGACCTTGTCTAACAGCTTGTTAGCTCATTTCACATCTCTGATCTTAAATTTCCTTTCCCCTTTCTGATCTATCTTATATGTGGCTGTCAATATGATTTTCCTTAAGTGCAGGTCTCATTATGCCATTTCCTTACTCAATAAAATCCATTTGCTCCATATTGCCTTTAAGGTCAAATATAAACTTCCCTGTTTGACTTTTAAAACCCTTAAGATACTGAATCCAACTGTCATTTCTAACCTTATTTTACATTAAATCTCTCCTCACTCTATGATTTAACCAAATTGGCCTTATTATTCCTGACCCAGGACACTCCATCTAGTATCTCTGAGTCTGGGTACTATCTCCTCCCATGTTGGTTGGAATTTACTACCTCTTAACCTTTGATTCTTAGAATCCATTTTTTTTTCCTTCAGAACTTTTCTTTCGTGTAACCATCTCATACAGCCTTTTATGATCTCTCAACATCTAGTTTTCTACCTGTTCCAATATTTTATTTTGCATTATTATTGTATTTACTATATATGTAATATGTATATACACGTCACATATATACCTTCACATATATATATACATGTATGTGTATATATGTACAATCTAACATGTGTGTGCCTGTGTATATTTATGTACATATCCCCCTCCAATAGAATGAAAGCAGCTTGAGGGCTGGACTTATTAATTTGTTTTTTTTTCACTCCTAGAACCTAGTACAATGACCAGCACTTACTAGGCATTTAGGTAAATGCTTGTTGATTGATTACTCTTTAAAAGAAGGAGTTTTGATTAGGTGACATTAGCTGATATTGTAATTGCAGTAGAAGGTTTGCAAAATATTGTACATGGCTTATTTCTCTGGAAACTCCATAGTAATAAATATTTCAGTGGATCTGAAATTTTGTCAATGCAGATATTCCCCCATCTTCTGTAGATCAGAACCTATTCATTGATTCTCATCCTCTAGAATTCTTTTCCATCCATCAATCTCCATACATTCTTCACAGAAGATCCTAACATATTTATGAAATCTTAATATACTCTAGGATGTTTTTCAGCATTCCATGAGTACCAATGTGGTATTGAGATTGTTCATCTATTACCCCTCAATCTTGTTACATGACCAGCTCTGATCTCTTTCCAATCATACAATACAAATAATTCTGCGCAAATGATATATAACTTCTTTTGTTCAAATTATTGTTGGCAATATGCCTGATTATTTTCTCCCCACTGTGCACTTCTCCATTACTCTCTGAGTCACCTTCAATGTTGACTTTTGGTTTTCCTTAATTTGTAACCATGTAACATCAGCAGTATAATGTTACTAATGATATGGGGTTTTGTGTCAAGGAACAGCTATGAATTTCTGCAAGCTCTACAAAATTTCCCAATACAATATAGCCTGATGAATTCATCCAGTTTATTCAGGACACAGTTAATTATCAATCTAGTTCTTCTTCAAGAAAAAATGTACTTATGAATTAATTCAACAATTTATATATTCAACTGAATAATACCATCTACACAAAGATATTCTTCATCTATTTTTATTAGTGTTTATTATTTTTTCCCTGTGTAGGTAATCAGTTATCTCTTTTGATTGGTCGTGGCTCTTGCTGAGGAGATTTTGCCATATTGCAAAGATTGACTTAGTTCTTATGGTATTATCTTCAAATAGGAGTATCTGGAGAACCTTGTTATTTATGGGCAATTTTTCCTCCATCAGAAATCTCCACAAAACATGCTTCATGGTAATGGTGGACACCTTTGATGAGAATTCTCCCTAATAGCTCTCAGTGTCAATGATCTAACATATGTGTAAGTTAAGATACAATTCACTTCACAGATGAGTAGAGTTTTGTTGACTGACTGAATATGCTGTCCAAGGTCCAGTTTTGTTGGGTACAGAGAACCTCAGCATTGAATTGAATTGAATACAAGAGATTATCCTTTGGCCACTGAAAACCATGAATTCATGCAAACAAAAAGTATTTTGAACCACAAACAAGTTGCGTTGTTAACTTCAACTAATCATGTTCTTTCTACTTTGTTCTTTTTCTCCCTGATTCACCTCTCTTTTTACTTACTAACCTATTATTTTTTAAACACCCACTTAAAATAGCTTTGTTCTTAAATGAGAATAAGATTTAAAAAATATTATTTTAAATTCCAGCTTTAAAATATATTGCTTACTAATTATCAGAGCCATAGAGAAGGAAGAAAAATACATTACTTTTAGGCTTTGTAGAAAAATAGTTCATGGTAGTATTCATTTTTACTTGATTTTCACTGATGGTAAGCCGAATTAATTGTGATTTTTGATATGGTAATGAACCTTATGACATAATGAAAACCCAGTGAAATTTTACCAAATGATATTCTCTTTTGCATAATGAGTCTCTTGCAACTCAGTTCAAGTTAATCACTGTTTGCAAGGAATGGAAATACATTGTTCAGCTTTCATATAAATTTTGATATATCTGAGGTGTCTTCATTTACATGCAAGAGGATATAATTGTATTTGGATTCTAAAACTTACTTTCCTTGGAGATATTATCATTCAGTTTTGTATTTCATAGGGCGTTTATTTGACAGAAAAAGGTCCATTATAACAACACCTTTAAAAGAGAACAAAAAGTAAATGTTAAACATTTTATGCTACAGAATGTAGCTGTTCATCTTCATTCTGTAGTAGACTGATTGAGAAAAGGTCTCAAGAGTAGTTGGTTAGAAGCAAATCAATATGTGGTGTTGGTTTTTTGTTAAGGAGCTCCCCATAGGAGACAATTTCAAAGTTGAACATTACTAGCGCTGCACTTTTCATTGCCCATTCAAGGTATTATCTGTTTTAAAATTTTTCTATTATTTGTCAGAGTGAACAATCTTGAATTATTCTTTTATTCATATATTCAAATAAATGATAAAGAAGAAGAAGAAGAAGAAGAAGAAGAAGAAGAAGAAGAAGAAGAAGAAGAAGAAGAAGAA
>NW_020950566.1:2455258-2530860 GCF_900497805.2 Vombatus ursinus | reverse complement strand
AAGAAGAAGAAGAAGAAGAAGAAGAAGAAGAAGAAGAAGAAGAAGAAAGAAGAAGAAGAAGAAGAAGGAGGAGGAGGAGGAGGAGGAGGAGGAGAAGGAGGAGGAGGAGGAGGAGAAGGAGAAGGAGAAGGAGAAGGAGAAGAAGAAGAAGATGGAGGAGGAGGAAGAATAAGAGGAGGAGAAAAAGAAGGAGAAGGAGGAGAAGGAAGAGGAGGAGGTGAAGGAGGAGGAGGTGAAGGAGGAGGAGGAGGACTATGATGATGATGGCGATAGCAACAACATTCATATACTGCCTACTATGTACCAGGTACTGTGCTAAGAGCTTTACAATTATCACCTCATTTGATTTTTACAACCCTGGCAGGCAGGGATATTATTATCCTCATTTTCAGATGAGGAAATTGAGACAAAAAGAGGTTGTGACTTGCTCAAGGTCACACAGCTAGTAAATATCAGATAGTGGATTTGAACTCAGGTTTTCTTGACTCCAAGCCTAATTATTCACTATATCACATAGCTGCCTTCAAAAACTAAATATATATGATTTCTCTGGACCTCACTTTCTGCTGAATACTTGAATTGAGCAGTCTTTATGGTCCCTTCCATATCTATACATTTATCCTTTAACATGTTCTGATAAATTTATTTGTTTTGTTCTGTTGTGGGTGTGTTTGGGAAACTGTACCTTTAATCATACATGTAGAGGGCATGTGTTGTATAAATTCATTCCGCTGATCTAAGTCTTTAATTTATACAATGAATGATCCTAGAAAATTGAGTGCCCAGGGCACTAAGACATTGATAAGAGACATTATTACTTTGCCATGGTCACAAAATTTAGATATGCCTATATGTTAAAGGCATAGTTTGAACCTAAATGATAGTGGGTCTTGACCCTGTCATCCTTTCACCTGCTAATACACAGTCCCCCATTATGCTCCCTGATCTTCTTCCTGATTGAAATTGCAAGCAGCCTGGAGTAAGGTGTCAACATGTCCCATTTTGCACCCTGATTCTGGGAACTAGTTGAATTGCAATATTCTGAGGTCAGCGGACAAATGAGTATGAAGCAAGATCTGCCCCAGGGCTCTAGAAACAGATACCCCATCCCTACTTCTCTCTGACCCTATTTCTCTCTCCCTGAACAGTGTGACTCTATCCAAGAAGGAGAGCCATTCTCACTGGCAAACTCATTAAACCTTGCATTGGTTTACAAAGAACTGGTCCACTTGCCTGGTTATTCATGTCCTACATGTTTTTGATATCATGACTGGCCTTTTATTCTCTCTGTCCCTCACCTTCTACTTTTCCCTCTCCACCTCTCACTCACCCTCCCTGTCTATCTCTCAATAATTTGTGTTTTGCTACCTGCCTATATTGTTTTCAATTCTAACATATTTAATTGTTCAGGTTACATTAAGTGTAATTGTTATAAACTTCATTAATTTGTCAATATTTGAGGTATTCAAAGTATATCTTTCAGTATACATATCTGTATCTATATAGGGGTGTACATGTGCATGTATGTGTATGTGTACACAGATCATGCTGAAGCATATCATTTTTTAGCATCAATAAATTAAAACTCATGTATAGGTATAATAATACATAAGTGCTTATAAAAATCCTTCAAGATTTAGCTTTCATGTCACAGTCTGTAAATATTAGACTTTACCAGTGACCCATGGCCTTTGGCAGATCTTCCCAACTTGGGGAAGCTTTTAGTGCAGGATTATTGTTCACTGGTATGTTGTCTTAGGACCAGCTTAGCTAAATTCAGAGAGATCCATCATGAGAAAGATGGTGCTGAATTTTTGAAACATGGAAACTCCCAAGGGATTGTTATCTTTGTCAGTGAAGTGAGTATCTATCCTGATGAAACAAAGGATCTTTCAAAGCATCAGAATAAGTATTATGTTTGTTGAATAGTGATATCCAGTGCCCATATACAGCAGTTTTATATAGTAATTGTTCCCTTGATGCTCTTTAAGTACCCTAGACTTTTCTTAATGCAGTTTCCTTAAAAATCCCCATTGGAATAGCTCCTGAATCAAAATGAAAAGTGAGTTATAAACCATTTTTAAATAGTACTACTTAAACTCTCTGACAGCTTTGTTGCCTCCTTCATAGGCTCCTTTACCTAATCCCAAATGGTAAATATAGTTATTTCCAAAGTTTGGGTCCTAAAAACTCTCTCTTCTATCTACATATTTGTCTATATAGATCTCTTCTATTTCTACCAGTTTCAACATCATTTCTCTGAGGATGACACATGCATATCTGTCCCAAATCTCTCACTAGGACTTCAGACAACTTATCTTTCTAACTGCCAATAGACAATTCCACCTGATTCTTCTCAAACCCAGTATGCCTAAAACTAAAATAATCATATTCCCATCCCCATGCTATAACTTGCTCCTCTTTCTAACTTTCATATTTCTCTTAATGGCAATATCACCTTCCCAAAGTGAAATTTAATTCTTGCCTGCTCCTAATCAAACTTCTATCCTAGCATAACATCAACCCATTTATTGAGTCCTGTTGATTCTACAGCTACAGTATCCTCTCTTTCTCTTCCCACTTTCACTGCTCTAGTTTAGGTTTACCTTTCATGTTTGCCAAGTCTCTTGAAACAGCATCCTAACTGGTTTCCCTAACTGCAGGCCTCCTTTTTCTGAATTATATTATACATTCCTGCTCAGATAATCTTTCTAAAGCACAACTTCTGATCATGCCATTCACCATCTTAAAAATCTCCAATGACTCCTGATTGCTGTTTTTCAGTCATTCAGTTATGTCTGACTTTTAGTGGCCCACTGGAGAAAAGCATGCCAATACTGTCCAAGGGGTTTCTTGGGAAAGATATCAGAGTGGGTTGCCATTTCCTTCTTCACTGGATTAAGGCAAACAGAGATTAAATACTTGACCAGGGTCACACAGCTAGTAAGTGTCTGACGCCTGATTTAAACTCAGTTCTTCCTAACTCCAAAACCAGTACTCTATTCACTGATCTAATTGCCTGTAGATGCAATGAGGTAACTCCTTATTGCTTACTATGTAAAATGCAGATTCTTTTTGCTTTCATTCAAGATCCTCCATGATCAATCCTTAACCCTGTTTCAAATTTTTCTCCTGTTACATACACCTTATGTTTACCCCAAAGAAACTCCTTAAACAATACACAATATACTATTACCAGTTCATCAACCTAAAATAGGAGCTTATTAGGTGATAAATTGGCAATCTACTACATTTCA
Organism: Vombatus ursinus; assembly: GCF_900497805.2. NCBI lineage: Eukaryota > Metazoa > Chordata > Mammalia > Diprotodontia > Vombatidae > Vombatus > Vombatus ursinus. Next base: position 2,527,603 of record NW_020950566.1, on the reverse strand, counting down.
CAAAGACTTATGTTGAAGATCTGAGAGGTTTTAATATGTGTAGGCGGGGAGAATATTCTTACCAATGAAATCACAGATCATTAACATGATTGAAATAAACTGACATTTTATCTCCTCCATGAAACTCTAATCTTAAAGGAAGGTGGCCATGTTATCTTTATTATTTTATTCCTCACAGCATTTAACACAATACCTAGTGATTGCTTTCTTGGACAAAGAAAGCTCAGTAAAATTCAGGTTAAAAATTATCATGTACCTTTAAAATTTCTTAAGGTAAAAAAAAATTGAGTGATAAATTTCAATTACCATTAAGTACTAAGGAAAAAAAAAGATAAAAAATGGAGGTAGACACTACTACAATAGAGTAAAATAAGTTAGTGGCAAAGAAGATTATATGGACAGTGTAGTCTAAAATAGAATAAGGAAAAATTGTGAGATACATTTGTTTTATTTCTATTTTGAAACTAGCATCTTTAAAATTGTGCTTCGACATGCATGGATTCAATATTTATTTACATAAAGAACTAGTATTTTATAGAAAATGGTAACAGCTTGTTCATACAAAATATTCAAATATAAATACGTTGTAAAAATATGCTATTCCTTGATTCACATGATTTGTCATTTTAAGTAAAAGTTTTATAATCCATGATTTGCTTCATGTCAATAATATTACATACATATATACATATATATACACACACATATATGTGGCATATTATTACGTACAGGTGAAACTTTATTATATTTTCCAAGATGTAAAGTTCTATAACACTTTGGCTATATCTACACAACACTAAATATCCACATGGAGGTAAAATAATGTGTAACTTTAAACATCCAATATTTTGAAACCTCCAGATGCTGGGCATCACACCAACATAATATATCAGACAGATGTTTCAGTAATATTAAATCTGAATATATTACCTGTGGTCACATTATTAAAGAATGTCAGACTTGGGAACAGACTCCAAATCTAGAGCTGTGTTTTCAGTAATGTTACACATCAGAGTGTTTGTGTGTGCTTTTTTAAATGAAGTAAAATAAATGAGCAGTTTGTTTAAAAAAGTAATGGAAAATTTCAAACATTGGGCTGAAGGATACATATGTTACCATAGTTTTCTAGGCTTATGAATATTCATAGGCTTCATGGAAGAAAAGGTTTATTGTAAAGAGAGCTTAACACTTGACAGGGGAGTTTATAGGTTTTATGAAACCGGGTTTAAAAATCAGACTTGTCTCTTGAATATGGATAAAGGTATTAGTTTCGACCAACTTTTGTTCCAGAACCATAATTTCATCTCTATAAGGAACTGCCCTTATAGATGCACATCTATATTTCTTGAATTTGTTGTCATCAAAAGTTGCCTGTTACACTGAGAGGTTAAATGCCTATGATCTTTTAGTTAGTATATGTCACATCTACTCTTTATTAAGTTTGTCTTATTTGATTCTTTTATAGCTTTACTGTTAAGTTGTTAATCAGAATATCCACCTAGAGTGCTGTAGGTTTGCTATTTGTTCTGAATATCCTTCATTATTATTATGTACCTAGCTCATTTATTTTTTCTACTCATATATATCCTCAGTGATAAACTTTAGTACCACAACTCTTGTTATCTTATATTAGTTGGTTGATTTCTCCCCTAGCTATGAATAAACTGGTTTTCTTTCCCCCACCTAATCTTCATGGTATAATCAAGGTCAGAAGATCCTTTCTGGTTTTTAGATTTTCTGAAGAAACATTTATAGATGGCCTTGTGTGGCTTGGAGGTTTGTCTTGGGATTGCATTAAATGTGTGGCTTGAGGATTACATTAAAATGCCACTCTGGAGTTCTTAGTTGCAAAATCTCTTATTTTCTTCAATCATTAAGAGAATATCTCTAATCAAGATGGCAAACTGTGTGAAGAACTCAGGACAAAAATAATTTCCTTAATTTGTAGATGAAGGGACTGGGACATGGGCAGGCCCAGTGACTTGCTCAATAGCTAGTTAGTGGCAAAAGAAAGACTAGAACCTTGTCCCTTGACTCTTTGTCCAGTACCCTTTCCAGGAAATGTGGGAACTACAGTTATCTCTTCCCCATTGTGACTTTCCCCATCATGGTTTAATATCATGGGCCAGCATAGAAATTAAATGGGTATTTTTTGAGAGTTTTACAGAAGCCGCAGATGACATGTGAAGGCCAGAAAATGACATAGAAAATGTTTAGAAACTCAGAAATGCATAAAATATCTGTATAGCATTATATAATATCAACCCAAATTTTATAAGGTATTATAAACACTCCGTTAAAGAAAAATAAAAAAAAATTCAGGGCCAAAAATTTTTATGCAGATTTTCTAGATCTCTGGGGCAACACACCCTAACCCCATGATGTGGAAAGGACAACTGTATTTGACATAGGTCTCTCAATAGTGCCACTAAGAGAAATTGAGTTATAAAAGATAATAAAATGCTGTCTTAAATGAACTTTGTATCCATCATTTTTAATGGTTTTTTACAGGCAGAGATATTAATGGGAGATCCAGGAACATTTTAAGTAAGGGAACAACATGGCTTCAAAGAAATAGTTTATTGCCCTAAGTTAAAGACCTGTTTTACTTTTCTTTAAACTAACACTATGTAATCATAAATATTCCTTGAAATTTAACTCAAATGAATTTGAATGATCTGAAGTGTCATCCTGGATAGCATCATATTTATTATATTGTTATTTCCTAACCAGCTCATCTTCCTCCACTGTACTTTGGTGGGGTAGACCTGTGGTATGGCTATAATTCTAGCATTAGGTTGGTGCAGCCAGTCTTCAAAATAGAGTTATAAAGATGATAGCTATACAGATTGATATTTTTAGGGAAAGACTTAGTTTCAAATTTAAATCTTTAAAATGCTTAAAATCTTATAGCAAAGACCTATCCTATTATCAATTTCAATTTATAAACTGTGTACTTCATTGTGAAAAACAACATAAAACAAAACCTTTGGGTGCATTCAATACCCAAACAGAATGTTATAAACTTTGGAAGGATTAAGTTAAGCTGCTGAGCCTGTTTGTATGTATAATGAATAAAGATATGTTCAGCTACATGAGATTTTACACTTCTTCAACTTAAATCAGACATCTGAATCCAATATATGGCACCTAGGGCCATACCGCAGATTTGTGACATTACATTGAAAGCCTCAAAAATAGAAAGAAATGAATACCAGAATGACTCATAAATGTAAATTTTGAAAATCCATGATAGGAATATTATGTTCAATCTTCATTTTATTAACAGTTTCAGAACTTCAGGGATAAGAAATAAACAGGCTGAAAATCTACAAGTTGGCAGTATTTATCACACTGCCTCAATGGATATAATACAAGATTAGTCACTAACAATGAATGACTTTTACAAAATATCAGAGGACTCTTCTCTACCCCATAGCCCTCCTATCCAACTAGTCATCAGGTCCTATTGATTCTAATATTTGTCTAATATATTTTATCTTCCCTATTTGAATTCAGCTAACCCCTCTCACATCACATATTTTCTTACCTGGATTCCAATTTTTGTGTCCTTACTAGTCTTCCTGCATATAGTCTACCAGGAGTGGGGAACCTGCAGTCTTGAGGCCAAATGTGGCCCTCTAGGTCCTCAACTGTGGCCCTTTGACTGAATCCAAACTTGACTTCATTCAAAGGGGCTCATTTGAGGACCTTGAGGGCCTCATGTGGCCTCAAGGCCACAGGATCCCCATCCCTTGGACACCTTTTTAGTACATCATCTTGCTTCCTCAGTGGTCATTCTAATACACAGATCAAAAAAATTTACTTCTCTACTCAAAAATTTTAGTTACTTCCTGTACTCTATTGAATAAAGTAAAAACTTCTCTTGATCAAGCCCTTCTATAGGGTAACTCCAAACTACTTCTCCTGCCTGATCACATACTTATTACTCCTCTTTTTGACATACTGAAGAAGCCCAACTTGACTACATCAATGTTATCATAATTTTTAGAAAAAAGAATAATTCAATAAACATTTGTCAAGTACCTATAGTGTGCAAAACATTGGACTATTGCTGCTTTATACACTTTTGATATCTTGGTCCATACTTAAATGAAACTTAAAATCTAATAAGTGAACAAAACAAATACACCTTAATAGTTCTCAGAGAAAATAGTGAAAAAGATATGAATAAGAGGCATTTAAAACTACTTTGGACTTTCATGATGGTCATTCAGGGGATGAAGAACTTTTTTTTTTATTATAATTCATCACGTCCAGAACTGCAAAATATGCAAACAAGCAAATGATAGGTAATAGAATTAAAATAAATAGAATTATGAAATGAAACATGAATCTCAGAAATATTTGACGATGCTTCAGGATGTCATTGTGTAAATGAAAGCATGCTTACTATTACCTTATATTACCAGGTCTTGATTAGTGAGAATGACAAACTTATAAAGTGGTCATATTGTTTGAATTCACATTACACATTTCCATTGGCCTGAAACAAATGACCATATTTTAAATATACTTATAGATTAGGATAGAGTAAATTCAAGTAATGTGACCCCTCTGTGGGATTTATTATTTGCAATAATTGAGACCCAACTGTATATTTTGCTACACTCCTTTTCAAGTTATGGTGTTGAGCTATTCATGACCTTAAAGTATCTTTAGGCCTCAGGCTTTATTACTAGTGCAGTTGTATTTACTTGGCAAAATTAAAAGAACAACATATACTAAAGGTAGTTGTCTAAACACCTGATCACCAAATTTGAATTTTTAATGAATATTCAATTATAATTTCTACAAGGTAGACATTTTACTTGTTTTAAATTGCAAAGTAGCATGACTAGAATTTATATCCCTAAGAAAGAGTTTTTTTTATCTATCCATGGGTAAATACTTTCATGTGTTTTAATACAAATCAAATATGAATTAAAGTTTTAAGGATTAAGGTTCATAAAATGATAAAATAAAAGCTGTCATCATAAGATGACAGTTCATATCATCCTTACTTCATTTTTCTTGATTATTTCTTATGAGACACCTCTACTTCCTCTTCTTTCCTCAATATCAGTTTCCATTTAGATTAAAATACATAGAAAACTATAGATATCTAGTGTGACTCAATGAATGAGCAACAAACCATGTACACTAGTTCTAATCCTTTAAAAAGCCTGAAAAATTTCCTTAGTTATGTTAATGTACAGAATCAAGTATCCTTTGAGGATTTTATTTGTTTTTCCTACAAGACAAATGTTCTGGCCATGTTCCTTATTAATATTGAGGGAATGGCAACTGGTGCCATTTTATCTTTATAGGATCATCATTGATTTGTAGAGAGAAAAGTCAGGCAACAAACAAGCATTAATAAATATTGACTGTGTGCCAGGCACTGTGCAAAGCACTTGGGACACCCCCTCATACACATGCACATGCACATGTACATGCACACGCATACCTGTGTACACACATATACACAAAGATTAAAAAAATTTACCCACCTTAAAAAAGTTCACAACCAACTCAGAGAAACAATATGCCAAAAAAGTACATACAAATGACATACAATAAAAAAGGAAGATAATATCATTATAAAGCACTAGCCATAGGTTAGAAAGATCTCTTGAAGAAGGTGGGATATGAGCTGAGTTTTGAAGGAATCTTCAGAAGCCAGGAGATGAAAGTGGAGAGGGAGAGCGTTTTGAGCACAGAGGGAAGACAATGAAAACATGAAGGAGTTGGAAGATGGAATATCATATTTGAGGTATAATAAAGAAGCTAGTGTGATTGGGTCATGGAATATGATGAGCGAAGTTTAAGAAGACTGAAAAGAAGGAAAGAATTAGATTGCAAAGGACTTTAAAATCCAAACAAAGGATTTTATATTTGATCCTGGAGATAATACAGAACAACTAGATTTTAAAATAAATGTGTGTGTGGTGTGGTGTGGTGTGGTGTGGTGTGATGTGTGTGTGTGTGTGTGTGTGTGTGTGTTGGAGTTGGAGGGGAAGTGAAAGATGACATGAGTCTGATCTTCATTTTTAAAAAGACATTAAAGGTAATCTAATTAAATCCCTCAGTTTACACATAAGGGAAGTGTCTAAGACCAAGGAGGAGTAATGACTTGTCTCAGGCCAAACAGGTGCTGGCAAAGTCACGATTTGAATGAAGGTCTTTTGACTCTGAATCAGCTATCATTCAACAGAACCATATTATATAGATTTTCTCTGACTTTATGTGGGTGATGATAAGAAAATCCAAGCAACATTTCCAATATTGTAAAATCAGTTATGTCTATTCACTTTTTGAATGTATCATATACTGATTGCAACTGGAAAATAATAACTACAGTAATCTTGTCTACCAGCCAATGAAAAGTGATTTAAGAGGCATATTAACACATTTTTGAGATAGCACACAATTCAGAAACTATGATGAAAAATCTGGTCTATTATGAATTTTTTGCATTTAAAATTAAATTGAAATTGTTAATTAATGATAAGTTAAAAAGATATGCTGCTGCAACTGTACTCAAAGGAGTGCATTATAATGAGTTGACTAGTGTTTCATTATCAGCATGTGCAAAATGGACCACTGAAAACTGAATGCACCCAAGGACAGAACCAGTCAGAGTTTGCCTGAAATAGTGTTTTTGAACATGAAATCAGGAATACACAAATGGTGAAGGGATTGAAGGCAGAAACTGCATCATTCATTGAAATGATTGCACACATTTAAAGTATAGAGCATTTGCTTGATATTGACTGTAAATCTTAGCTAAATACTTGTTTGCATTTAAAAATTTTTTTATTAATTTATTTTGATTTATCAACAATCACTTCCATAAGCTTTTGAGTTTTAATTTTTTTTCCCCTTCCCTCTTTCCCAAGATGGTGCACAATCTGATATAGGCTATGTGTATATATATATACACATTCCTATTAAACATATTTTCACATTAGTCATGTTGTAAGGAAGAATTAGAACCAACAGAATGAATGACCAGAAAGAGGAAACAAAACAAAACAGAAGGAAAAAAAAGAGGAAATAGTATGCTTTGATCTGCATTCAAACACTATAGTTCTTTTCCTTTGGATGTGGATAGCATTTTCCATCATGAGACTTTTAGAGATGTCTTAGATCCTTGCATTGCTGAGAAGGGCTAAGTGTATCAAAGTTAGTCATCACACAACCTGACTATTACTGTGTGCAACATTCTCCTGGTTCTGTTGACTTCACTCAACATCAGTTCATGTAAGTCCTTCCAGGTTTTTCTGAAGTTTGCCTGCTCATCATTTCTTATAGCACAATAGTATTCCATTACATTCATATACCACAACTTGTTCATCCATTCTCCAATCAATGGGCATCCTATCAATTTTCAATTCTTTGCTACCACAAAAAGAACTGCTATAAATATTTTTGTATGTGTGGGTCATTTCCCCATTTGTATGATCTCTTTGGGATACAACCCTAGAAGCGGTATTACTGGGACAAAGGGTAAGCATGTTTTTATAGTCCTTTGGACATAGTTTCAAATTGCTCTCCAAAATGGTTGGATCATTTCACAACTCCATCAACAATGCATTTGTGTTCCAATTTTCCCACATCTTCTCCAATATTTATTATTTTCCTGTTTTGTCACGTTAGCCAGTCTGGTAGGTGTGAGGTGGTATCTCAGAGTTGTTTTAATGTGCTTTTCTCTGGTCAATAGTGCTTTAGAGCATTTTTTCATATGACTATAGATGGCTTTAATTTCATCTGAGAACTGCCTGTTCATATCCTTTGACCATTTACCAATCGGGGAATGATTTGTATTCTTATAAACTTGACTTAGTTCTCTATGTATTTTACAAATGAGGCCATTATCAGAGACACTAGTTGTAAAAATTCCTTCCTGATTTTCTACTTTCCTTCTAATCTTGGTTGCATTGGCTTTGTTTGTGCAAAAACTTTTCAATTTAATGTAATCAAAATTATCTATTTTATATTTTGTAGTGTTCTCTATCTCTTGTTTCGTTATGAATTTTTCTGTTCTCCGTAAATCTGGTAGGTAAACTATTCCTTGCTCTCCCAGTTTGCTTATAGTATCAGCCTTTATATCTAAATCATGAACCCATTTTGACTTTATTTTGGTATATGGTGTGAGATTTTGATCTATGCCTAGTTTCTGTCATACTCTTTTCCAGTTTTCTCAGCAGTTTTTGTCAAAGAGGGGTTCTTATCCCAGAAGCTGGGGTTTTTGGGTTTATCAAATAATAGATTACTATAGTCATTGACTATTGTGTCTTGCAAACTTAACCTATTCCACTGATCCACCACTCTATTTCTTAGCCAGTACCAAGCAGTTTTGATGACTGCTGCTTGATAATACAATTTAAGATCTGGAATGGCTAGGCCACCTTCCCCTGCATTTCTTTTCATTAGTTCCCTTGATATGATGGACCTTTTGTTACTCCGAATGAATCTTATTATTTTTCTAACTCTATAAAATTTGGGTAGTTTGATTGGTATGGCACTGAATAAGTAAATTAGCTTAGGTAGAATTGTCATTTGTATTATATTAGCTCGGCCTACTCATGAGAAACTGATTTTTTCCCAATTATTTAGATCTGACTTTATTTGTGTGAAAAGTGTTTTGTAATTGTGTTCATATAGTTCCTGAGTTTGTTTTGGTAGGTAGACTCCTAAATATTTTATAATGTCTACAATAAGTTTAAATGGAATTTCTCTTTCTATCTCTTGCTGTTGGGCTTTGTTGGTAATATATAGAAATGTCAATGATTTATGTGGGTTTATTTTATAGACTGCAACTTTGCTAAAGTTGTTTATTATTTCAAGTAGTTTTTTACTTGATTCTCTAAGATTCTCTAAGTATACCATCATACCATCTGCAAAGAGTGGTGGCTTTGTTTCTTCTTTGCCTGTTCTAATACCTCAATTTATTTTTCTTCTCTTATTGCTAAAGCTAATGTTTCCAGTACCATATTGAACAACAGTGGTGATAACGGACATCCTTGTTTCACCCCTGATCTTATTGGAAATGCTTCTAGCTTCTCCCAATTCATTGATCTCCTCTTTATCTATTTTATTCATGTAAGCATTTAGAGATATAAAACTTCTTCTAAGAACTGCTTTTGCTGCATCCCATAAGTTTTGGTATGTTGTCTCATTATTGTCATTCTCTTGGATGAAGTTATTTTTTCTATGATTTGTTGTTTGACCCACTCATTATTTAGGATTAGATTATTTACTTTCCAATTATTTTTAGTCTATCTTTCCATGACCCTTTGTTACATATATATTTTTATTGCATCATGATCTGAAAAGGATGCATTTAATATTTCTGCCTTTCTGCATTGGATTGTGAGGTTTTTATGCCCTAGTACATGGTCAATTTTTGTGTTACGTGCCATGTACCACTGAGAAAAAAGCATATTCCTTTCTATCCCCATTCAATTTTCTCCAAAGGTCTACCATATCTAACTTTTCTAAAATTCTATTCACCTCCTTAACTTTATTCTTGTTTATTTTGTGGTTAGATTTATTTAGTTCAGAGAGGGGGAGGTTGAGGTCACCCACTAGTATAGTTTTGCTGTCTATTTCTTCCTGTAACTCCCTGAACTTCACCTCTAAGAATTTGGATGCTATAACATTTGGCACATATAAGTTTAATAATGATATTACTTCACTGTCTATGTTGCCTTTTAGCAGGATATACTTTCCTTCCTTATCTCTTTTGATAAGATCTATTTTTGCTTTTGCTTTCTCTGAGATCAGGATTGCTATCCCTGCTTTTTTTACTTCAACTGAAGTATAATATATTCTACTCCAGCCTTTTCCCTTTACCCTGTGTGTGTCTCTCTGTTTCAAATGTGTTTTCTGCAAACAACATATTGTAGAATTATGGTTTTTAATCCATTCTGCTATCTGCTTCCATTTTATGGGACAGTTCATCCCATTCACATTCTCAATTATGATTACTATCAGTGTCTTTCTCTCCATCCTATCTCCCCCCTGTTTATGCTTTTCTTTCTCCTTTCTCCATTTCCCTCCTCGCTTTTGAACACTGCCTCCCTCAGTCCCACCTCCCTTCTATTAGCCCCCTCTCTTTTCTTCCCCTTTACCCTTATTACTTCTCTCCCTTCTATCCCCTCTGCCCTTTCTTTCCCCTTTACCCTCCTACTGCCTGTAGGGCAAGTTAGATTTCTATACCTAACTGATTATGTTATTCCTTCCTTGAGCCAAATCTGATGAGAGTAAGGTTCAAACAATGCTCATCTCCCTCCTTTCTTTACCTCTACTGTAATAGGTTTTTGTGCCATTTCCTGTAACTTAATTTACCCTTGTCTGCCTCCTCCTTTCCTTTTCTCCCTTAGTTAGATCATATTAATCCACTTAGATCCATTTAACCCACTTGATTAGATTTTTTTTATCATTACATCAAAGCCAGCTTATACCCACCCCCTCTATGTATACTCCTTTAAAATGGTGTAAAGCAATATAGTTCTCAAGGGTTATAAGTGTCATCTTCCCTTGTAAGGACATAAATAGTTTGCCCTTTCTATTTTGTTTACTTTTTATGTCTTTCTTGAGTTTTGTATTTGAAAATCAAATTTTCTGTTGTGCTCTGGTCTTTTTATCAGGAAGGTTAGGAACTCTCCAATTTTGTTGAATGTCCATCTCCTCCCCTGAAAGATCATGCTTGTTTTCACTGGGTTGTTGATCCTTTGTTTGTAATCCAAGTTCCTTTGCCTTACAGAATATTGTATTCCATGCCCTATGTTTTTTTTAATGTAGAAACTGCAAGGTCCTGTGTAATCCTGACTGTGGTTCCATAATATTTAAATTGTTTCTTTCTGGCTGCTTGCAGTATTTTCTCTTTGACCTGGTAATTTTGGAATTTGGCTACTATTTTTCTTTAGTGTTTTCCATTTGGAATCTCTTTCAGGAAGTGATTGGTGGATTCTCTCTATGGCTATTTTACCCTCTGCTTCTAGGATCTCAGGGCAGTTTTCCTTGATGATTTCCTAAAAGATACAGTCCAGGCTCTTTTTTTCATCCTGGTTTTCCAGTAGACCAATAATTTTTAAGTTGTGTCTCTTGGATCGATTTTCCAGGTCAGTTGTTTTACCAATGAGGTATTTTACATTTTCATCTTTTCTTTTTCATTCTTTTGTTTTTGTTTGACTGATTCTTGCTCTCTCATAAAGTTGGTAGCTTCCACTTGCCCCATTCTAATTTTTAGAGTTGTTTTCTTCTATTAGTTTTTTTTACCTCCTTTTCCATTTGACCCATTTTATTTTTTAAGTGATTTTTTGCATCTCCTTTTGTGTTTGGCCAATTCTGCTTTTTAAGGAGTTATTTTCTTCAGTGTACTTTTTTTTCACCAGTTGGCCAATTGTATTTTTTAGGGATATGTTTTTTTCAGCATACTTTTTTTTTTCCCTTTGGCCAATAGTACTTTTTAAAGACTTGTTTTCTACAGTTAATTTTTGTCCTTCCTTTTCCAAGCTATTGACTCTTTCTTGCATACCTCTCATTTTTTCCCAATTCTTCTATCTCTTATTTACTTTTAAAATCCTTCTTGAGCTCTTCTAAGAAAGCTTTTTGTGCTTCAGATCAGTTTATATGCCCTTTGGAGGTTTCAGATGTGGGTTTGTTGACAATGTTGTCCTCTTCAGAATTTCTGCCTTGATCTTTACTGTCCCCATAATAAGAATCTATGGTATGTTTCTTTGTGCTCACGGTGTTTGCTTATTTGCTGGCCTTTAGAAAAATTGAGCTCTCCTGCTGGGAAGCAGGGGGCACTGACCCAAGCTTCTTGTGCTGGGAGCCTGGGGCCTGGTCACTGGCTATGTGTGCTGGGGCCTCAGATATTGACAGTTGGATGCTATATGGTTCTGGCAGCTTACCTGGTTTTGGCCTGGGAATAAGCAGCACTGAAACTCTTGGTGTAGGGATGGGTAGTCTGGCCCCTGGAGATTGCCTGCTCACCTGGGCCTTTCACTTTCTTTGGCTCTTTGCAGATGGATATTTTGCTGCTACAGGATGTTTCTCTGCCTGGGGCTTTCCCTCTTGGAGTTGTGCTTCTCAGAGTTTTGCTGAGGCCCAGGAGACTTGGCTGCTGGAGAACACAGTGGCACATGGTAGTTTTCCAAGCCAGTTTCCACTGATTCCTCTGCCTGTACTAAGGCACTCAGGGGTCCTGGTGTTGGTGCTTGCCTGCTCCTCCACCTGGGGTTCAGGACCTCCCACTGGTATGCTGAAGTGGGGTTTTCTGCCAGCTTGCTGGGACATCTTCCATTCTGTACTGCTTCCCCTTTGCCAGGGCAAGAGGGGCCTTTCCCACTAATCCCTCAAGCTTCCTGGGCTACAGGACTGCTGCACCTCATGTTTCTGCTGGTTCAACTGTTCCAGGTTTTTTCCTGGGGTGATAATTTCTGGGCTTTCAGAGGTTAATAAGGGTGGGTGAGAGTGACTTTCTTCTTACTCCACCATCTTGGCTCCCAGAAGCCTAAATACTTGTTTTCAATCATTCTGTGAATGAAACTTGAAGCATATCTAAAGGCATAAGCCTCTGAGAAGACTCAGCCTATTAGATGTTAATGAAAAGGACTATTCATATCTAGGCACATCTGGAATTTATAAGTAGTTATGCATGTCAGCAAAGACCTGCTAATAGAATTTTTAGTGTGTTCATATCCAAAAGATATTTATTGAGTTTCTGCTTTGATCGATAAAAACTCAAGCCCTACAGAATGTTCTCTAAATATAGTAGGCAGCAAACAGATATCCAGTAATTTAAAACTTTGAAGGTGGTCTGGGCTAGAATTTGGAGGGAAAAAAGGAGAATTATGGACACATCATTAGGAGATGTTTAATGTCTCTAAGTGTATAGAGAATGTGTAGAGGATAACTGCTAAGGCAGAAAAAAAGCAAAACTCAGAATAGACAAATACATGCCTTTTACACTCTCACTCAAAGTCACATATACCTATAACTATCAATGTCTGTATGCTGCATATTTCATCTAGCACCCTAAGGTTGCTCACTGAGAGTTGTCTACTTCCCATGGCCATTTAAAAGAGGATTTAGACAATTTTGCTTAGCCCAAGGCGACAGTGCTAAGGGCAAGAGTGGAAATTGGAAAGGGGAGAATTTAGACAATGTAAATAAACAAGCATTAAAAATTAGAGAGATCTAAAGGTACACTGCATTGGGAATCAGTTGTTGTTTCCTGTGGCCCTCACACTTGACCAGCTTGCCTCACCGGAATTCTTCAAGCAAAGAGTGGATGACCACTTTCTGGATATATTATGGGGGAGATTTTTGTTCCTTTATTGGTTGGACTAGTTGCCTCTGAGATCTAAATATGATATTCTATGATAGGAGGATGTGGAAAAGGGAGAGAGAAACTACGTAGTGTAGTGTTGGACTTAGAGTCAGGAGAGACTTGGATTCAAATGCTGTCCCTGTCACTTGCCAGCTGTGCTTCCTTCTTCAATTTGCTTGACTTATCTGAATTTTCATTCTCTCATTTATAAAATAAAGACAACAATATGGCAGGTACAATTATCCAAAACCCCTTAAAATCCCACTCCAATAAATCCTGAAAGTGATCTGTCAGAATTCCTATAACAATTTATCTTCTCTACCAATGACAATGAGCCACGATATTTGGATTTTAGCTCTGAATTTTCTGATATTCTGAAATGATGAAGTAGAAGTTTCACTAAGGAAATAAAAAGATAGGAAGAAGATGTAAACTGGACCAATTGGCCATATTTAGGATGTTAAGGGACTGATGCTTAAGAATTTGGAAAGAACATAAAGCATCCACTACTTAGAAATACTTATGAACATAAATACTACCCAAAAAGTAATCAAGAATATAATAATAACTACCAATTCAACTTTCTCAATTCTGATAATATTCCTGTTCTCTTATGAGAACAATCTATAAATGTATCAAGAGCACTTTCATTGAAAGAATGAGGCAACAGCTAGATATTGATAAACTATATTTGATAGCAGATAACATCTTTACAGTGTCAAAATTAACTTTAATGAAGAGGGACTGTCCATATTAGTTATATCCATTCCATGCAAGTATTAAAGTATGCCTATAGTACCTACCCCACAGGGTTTTTGTGAAAATCATATGCAGTAATGTATTCAGAATGCTTTGTAAATCTTAAAGAGCTTAGTGAATTCAGTTATTATTATTATTGTGATTAATGCCACTATGTTGGATAAGTTTTTATCTTGTTATAGAAAAACATGAATTGGTTTCTCCTTCTTTTGAGGGTCCTAAGATTATCACATTCTATACAATCCCAGCACAATGGGACAATTTTCAGTTCTACACAGTCTATGAAAATACTATCATTGCATAATATGTTATCCTGGGGAAAGCACTTAATCTATTATAACAGTTTTTTTTCCAACTAATTACAGAAAAGGGTAGAAAAGCACAATTCCTAGAGTTCTGAGGTATGTGATATTTTATATTTACAAAAGTTTCTTTTGATAGTGGAAGTAGAAATGCTCTCAATAGAGCTGCATGGAAAATGAACAGTATGGGGTCTTCATTCACCTTTCCTCTTTTATTGAGATAACAGGCTAAGCAGATAGTAGTGGCAAGAGTACTTCTCTGGGGTTGGGAAGTATAGAGGCATAGAGGTTATAAGAGCATAGAACAAATGAGAGGATGTTACTGTAGAAAGCAGTTCTATTATTAATTCTTTCTATATGTATTATATGTGTGTGTGCTTGTGTATAATTAATTCTATATTAGATCACACCATCAGTTTCTATTCACTACTGGCATATTATATTAAGGTGAGTATTGCAAGTGCAACTTGATATAATATATCTCCATTTTCTACTCCAGCAGGTTGTTGTTCATCTTTTGATCTTAAAGAGGAACAATGACATCAGGAGGGTGATACCTTGACTTGCAAGTAAATTGGATTTTAGTGAGGCAGGGCTGTACAAAGTCACCAGCCTCACTCTCTCCTCCAGAGTCATCAGAGTCCAGTAGCAAGACACAAATCAGGATGACTGGTGATGGCCCAGGATGCAGTGGGAGACTGGCATTTTTAAGCTAAGGTCTTTCCCAGGTCTCAATTTGTCTGACACAAGACTCATTCAGTGATTAAGGGCTAGGTAAGAATTGAGGCAAAAAAGTGGCCTAGTTTGGTCAGGGGAAACAAGCATACTAAAATTCATTTTAAAGAAATTCTTTATATGTCTCTAATCACTTAAGTATTATGATTTTTAATAAAGAGAAGGAATCAAATTCTATTTTTAAAGGAATAAATTCTAAATTCTTCCTATGTATACAGAATAAAATAAATTCATGAACTAGACTTATTAGTATTCAAATAAATTCACATTTATTAAGGACTTACTACGAGCAAAACATTGTGCTAGGTAATAAGGATGCAACAACAAAAATTAAAACAGCACCTGCCTTGAGGAATTTATATACCACAAGTTCATACTCTTAGTAGTATATAACATTATACTACTAGTAAAAATGGAAATTTAGTGACTTTATTTTGTAATATATCAGTAGTATATTGTTACTATGGTGGGGCAGGTTGCTATGATGATAATAAAGTAGAATTGAACATCAAAAACTATTTAGGAATCTGTCCTTTAACTATTCCTACCATTGCCACAATTTTAAAACAGCACTTTGGATGACTGAATTCCACACCCTCACTGATTCTTAGAATACTGTTGTTGCCCATCTAGATAAACTCAACTTCTAGTATTCTTTCATATATACACACACACATGTATATGCATATATAATAAAGAAATGATTTTGAGTAAAATTCGTGCTAGAGAAAAAAGTTTGCATTCCAGGGACAGGAACTATCAATACACAGTAATGCTAAGGAATTGTGATCAAGCTGAATAAAATAATGAAGAATACAATAAATATAAAATAGAAATACTCCAAAGTATATTCTCTGTGTATGAATTTATTTTATTAATGCATTTTTAGTTTAATAGTATTTTATTCCCCCCCAAGATAATGCTTGCTAATGGTTTTAGATAGATACTGCTTAAAATTTTAAGAAATGTTCCCTTTATTCTTATCCTCTCTAGTGTTTTTAATAGGACTGGTTGCTATATTTTGTCAAAAGCTTTTTCAGCATCTATTGAGATAATCTTATGATTTCTGTTGATTTTGTTATTGATATGGTTAATTAAGTTGATAGTTTTTCTAATATTGAACCAACCCTGCATTCCTGGTATAAATAATAGTATTTATTTTTACATGTCAAGAAAATTTTTAGCATTCATTTTTATAAGATTTTGAGTCCAATTTTTTTCCCTCCCTCCCTACCCTCTCCTCTTCTGGAAATGGCAGGAAGTTTGATATAGTTTATACATGTGCTGTTATGTAAAAAAAAAATATTTCTATATTAGTCATGAATGTGAAAGAAGAAACAGATCAAAAGGACAAAAAATGAGAAAGAATAAAGTAAGTGCTTTGATCTGTATTCACAGTTCATCACTTCTTTATCTGGATGTGGCTAGCATTTTCCATTGTGAGTCCTTTGTACATATTTTGGATCATCGTGCTGTTAACAAGAGCTGAGTTATTCATAGATGATCATCACACAATATTACTGATACTGTGTATAATGTTTCTCTAGATCTGCTCATTTCACTTTGCATCAGTTCTTACAAGTCATTCCAGGTTTTTTTCTGAAATCTGCCTGTTCATCATTTCTTATTGCACAATACTATTCCATTATATTCATATATCACAGCTTATTCAACCATTCCCCAATTGATAAGCATCCCCTCAATTCCCAATATTTTGCCACCACAAAAAGGGCTGCCATAAATATTTTTGCACATGTAGGTCATTTTCCCTTTTTTATAATTTCTTGGGATGCAGATCTAGTAGTGGTATTGCTGGATCAAAAGGACTACACACTATGGTTGCCCTTTTGGCATGTTTCAAATTGCTCTTCAGAATGGCTGGATCAGTTCATGACTCCACCAATAGCACATCAGTGTCCCAATTTTCCCATATCCTATCCAACATTTATCATTTTTCTTTTTTGTCATGTCAGCAAATCTGATAGGTGTGATATGGTACCTCAGAGTTGTTTTAATTTGCATTTATTTAATCAAAAGAGATTTAGCACACTTCTTCATATGTCTCTAAATAGCTTTGATTTCTTCATCTGAAAACTGCCTGTTCATATCCTTTGACCATTTTGCAATTGAGGAATGGCTTGTATTCTTAGAAATTTGACTCACTTCTCCATATGTTTGAGAAATGAGGCTTTTATCACAGACACTTGCTATAAAGAATGTTTCCTAGCTTTAAGCTTTCATGTTTTCAGTCTAATCTTGGTTGCATTAGTTTTGTTTGTACAAAAGTTTTTAAATTTAATATAATTAAAAAAATAAAAAAATTAATGTAATTAAAATGATCTATTTTACATTTTGTAATTCTCTCTCTCTCTCTCTCTCTCTCTCTCTTTCTATCTCTCTTTGTCATTAATCCTTCCCTTGATAGACAATTTCTTACTCTTCTAATTTGCTTATGGTGTCACCTTTTATGTCCCTATCATGCACCCATTTTGACCTAATCTTGGTAAGTGGTGAGAGGGGTTGGTGGGTTTATCAAACACTAGGTTACTATGGTCATTGACTACTGTGTCTTGTGTACCTAATCTATTCCACTGATCCACCACTTTGTTTCTTAGCCAGTACCAGATAGTTTTGATGACTACAGCTTTATAATATAGTTTGAGATCTGGTATTGCTAGACTACTTTCCTTTGTATTTTTTCATTAATTCCTTTTATATTCTGAATCTTTTGCTCTTCCAGATAAATTTTGTGGTTATTTTTTCTAGCTCTGTCAAATAATTTTGGTTGTTTGATTGGTATGGCACTAAATAAGCAAATTAATTTAAGCAGAATTGTCATTTTTATTATATTAGCTTGGACAATCCATGAGCAATTGATATTTTTCCAATTGTTTAGATCTGACTTTGTGTGAAAAGTTTTTTGGATTTGTGTTCATATAGTTCTCGGGTTTGTCTTGGCAGGTAGACTCCTAAGTATTTTATATTGTTTATCAATATTTAAAATGGAATTTCTCTTTCTCTCTCTTGCTGTTGTGCTTTATTGGTCATATGAAGAAATGCTGATGATTAGTTTATACAGTATTGGAATTAAGTGTTCTTTAAATGCGTGGTAAATTCACCCGTGAACACATCAGGCCCTGGAGAATTTTTTTCCTAGGGAGCTCATTAATGGCTTGCTCAATTTATTTTTCAATTTATTTAGGCATTCTATTTCCCAATCTGTTAGTCTAGGGAATTTATATTTTCACAAATATTCATTGATTTCAGTCAGCTTGTCAGATTTGTTGGCATGTAATTGGACAAGATATTTCCAAAATGATTGCTTTAATTTCTTCTTCATTGGTGGTGATTTCACCCTTTTCTTTTTGTTATTGGATATTTGCTTTTCTTCTTTCTTTTTTTTTAAAACAATTAACTAATGGCTTATCTATCTTATTGTTTTTTTCTCATAAAACCAATTCCTAGATTTATTTATTTATTAGCTCAATAGTTTTTTTTAAAATTTTCAATCTTATTAATCTCATCTTTGTTTTTCAGGATTTCCAATTTCATACTCAATTGGAGATTTCTAGTTTTTTCTTTTTCTTGTTTTTTTTTTTAGTTGCATGCCCAATTCATTGATCTGTTCTTTTTCCATTTTATTGATGTAAGAATTTGGAGAAATAAAATTTCCCCTAAGTACTACTTTCACTGCATCCCATAAATTTTGGTATGTTTTCTCATTGTTGTCATTCTCTTTAATGCAATTATTTATTGTTTCTATGATTTGTTCTTTGACTCATTTATTCTTTAGTATTTTATTATTTAGTTTCCAATTAATTTTTAATCTATAATTACACTGCCCTTTGTTGAATGTAATTTTTATTGCATCATGATCCAAAAAGAATACATTTAATATATTTGTCTTTTTACATTTGATTTTGAGGTTTTCATGTCCTATTACATAGTCATTTTTTTTGTGTAGGTGCCATGTGCTGCTCAGAATATGTATATTCCTTTCTGTTCCCATTCAGTTTTCTCCAAAGGTCTGTCATATCTAACTTTTCTAATATTCTATTTATCTCCTTAGTTTCTTTCTTGTTTATGTTTTGGTTGAATTTATCAAGTTCTGTAGGGGGACAATTGAGGTCCCCCACTAGTATAGTTTTGTTATCTACTTCTTTTATTTATACATATTTCATATTAGTTTGGTAAAAACAAACTATATTATTTTAAGAAAAGGACATGAACATGTATGTTCAAAAAGTGAAAGACAATTTAGATTGTTCTAAATTTTGGTATTTATTAAAGTTTATTAATTTTTTTCCTGAGAAGTACGGAATTTTCATAAACTGCCAAAGGATATATATTACATGTAAATATTTCCAAGTCATTTATAATATAAGAAACCTTCATTTGTATATTTCTCAATTTTCCATAATCCTTCTATTTGCTGACCTGTCTCTCAGTCAAGCCACTAAGGTTCTTATGTGTGGGAAGACTTAAGGTTTTACACCATAATGTAGAACATTGCATGTTTCTTTTAATTAAAGAGAAATTCCAGAGTGCAATTTTAGTCATATATTACATTAACGGATAATACATTTCATACACCCACTTAACACAAGTAAGAATAAAGCAGCTGTACATAGGAATGGACAAGTGTAGTGAATATAAGCTCTAAAATTCCTCTAAGTCTATACATATGAAAATTTTTTTTCTCATCCTGGCATCAGAAGCTGAGGATAAACTGGACACACTAAGAAAAAGACTGCTTCAGAATTCTAAAAGGGAATTGATCTTTGGAGCACCAGAGAGAACTAGAGTAAAAGGTAAGTTGATGAGAGTTTAACAATGGAGAAAAAGTCTTCTAATAACCAGGTGCTGTGAGTTACTCTTTGCCAATCTATCCTATAAGTTTGGGCCCACTATCCCTAGAGTCAGGGTCATTGTGTAGATAAAGAGAGAATGGGTTACAGTCCTTTTGGGAGATATTTTTGTACCAATTGTCCTTCCTATACCATTTTAGTAAAAAATCCTTTATACAAGTGAATTAAGTCTGGTTGCCTGTTGATCAACTTATAGCATAGTATATGAGAGTCTGATTGCAACAGCATTAGAAAATTCTCCTAGCTCATCATTGTTAAACCTAGAAACATGGGGAAGATGTAATAATTGCTCCTTGGGGACCAGGCCTTCTCATGAAAGTGGGAGTTGGGGAAATAGCCCCAAAGGAGATGCTACATAAGTAAGCACAAAGGTTATTAGTCATCTTCTAATGAAGTGAGGGATTTATGATAGCTTTCTTGGCAGAGAGATTGGCAATGGGAAAGCATAGAAATTGTCAGAAAGAAAGCAATTATAGTAATTTAGTTGCCACATTGATTATATGAAAGAAAATGTTGGGTTTATTTTTCTTCCTCTTCTTGTCTTTCTCCTCCTTCATTATTTGTTTGGATCTGTGATTTCATTGGTTTGAGTGACACAAGGAATTTCCACCTCCAATGTGCTTTATTACCCTGCCCCTCATGTAAAATAATATTTGAAATATCATTTGGTGTCAGTTTATGTCCCAGAATTCTGTAGTAAGATGTTTGGATTTTTATTGTCCAACACACAATATAAGGCCATTGAAGGGTTTTGAACATACTGCAGCAATGACAATATCATATATACGTATATATTAGAATATAGTACATATACACATATACATATGTATGTATGTATGTATACACACACACATATGAAATTCCATACAGGTGGATACTGTTTTGTCTTATATTTTTGTCTCTGTATGCTCAGCACTTAGTGTTTAATTCTTCCTCAAAATGAATTATATTGTTTGTAAGGAAGTTTAACCTTCCATTGATATGGGAGATAGATTTGGGGATAATAGTAAGGGCAGGAAAAAACTGACAGGGAGGCAATTGCAAGATCCGTGTGAGTAATCATGTGAGCAGAGACAGTGAGAATGGAAATAAAGGTGAATGAAACATACATTGCAGAGGCAAAATTAACAGAACTGGGCAACTGGAGGAAGTAAAAGATCAACTTCTTGAATCTTTTAGTTCTTGAAAACTTGCTTATGGATTTAAAAATTATTTTCTTAAAAGTAGATATTGAAATGTGAGAGAGGGATATTAACAAGACCTTACCACATTATTTGTAGTTTGCAGGGAAAAACATAATTCAGGAAAAAAAAGGAAGAAATAATTTATGGTAGCCAAAGGGTTTAAAGAGAATAAAGGGTTTTCACAAATACTCTAGGAGCAAAAGAAGTACTAGAAGGAAAGAGGGGATATTAATAAATAAAGAGTGGAAAGTTAATGATGACTCTAAAATGGCTGAGATATTGAGCTCATTTTTAAAAGCTGTCCTGAAAAGGAACAAAGAAAAGGTTTGCATAATTGAGGAATAATTATACAGACCTTGTAAAACTGTTTTTTAAATGGGGTAAAATTATTTGGAAATGCCTCCCTTTTAGTAGAAAAAAAAGAAAACCTGAAGGAAAATGTCAATACCCAATATTGTCTATCTATCACATAAGTGATTTTTAAAAATGTTTGTGTTGGTGTTCTGTTTTTCATTAAGACAATTTATCTGTTGCATGAAAAGGCCTTCTATCTTTTTTGGAAACCATTCAATTAATGTGAGATTTAGGGGAAAAAAATGCAAACAGGGTGCTAATTTCACAGAAGAATGATTTTGGAACAGTCAGCAAATCTGTCTTCAGAATATTAGGAAAATAATATGACATATATAAATGTTGAAAGCACCAAATAAGCACCAACAGTCAACATCATGGGTCTTTAGAGAGCAATTAATTACAAATTAAATGTTCTCAATCTTATTAAGACACTTTTAAATTTAACAAATGCAGCAAATCAAAACATGAGCCTTTACTCTAGCTCTAGCTCCAGGTGCATCAACAATAAAGCCAAAACAATTAATTTTATTTTAATTTAATACAATTCAGCCTGAATAGGTCAAATTCTAGCTCAAAATAAAGAGAATGAGCATATTATTCAAGTTTTAGATGCCAAGCAATAAAAAGATAGCTACATCAACTTTACTTCTGCAATGTAATGAGTTAATAATATGCAACCCACTAATGTTACATACAAAAAGAATTCAAGGATATATGTGCCAGTTGGGCCTGCTGACCATTCAGTTTTTCAGCTATTCATTCTGGTCCTACAGAGGCAAGGCAGCACAGTTTCCAGAAATCCTAGTCCTGTCTACAATTCCTGATTAGATCTTAGAGGTACTGTCAGATAGGAGTATTAACACTATTTTATATTCTAGAGGGAAAAGTTAACTAGATCCATTTTAAAAACACATCTATAGACTCTGCATAGTTGTTACCATATTGTCTATCTCATTAGAATATTTGAGACCAGGTATTGTTTTTTGCATTTTTTGTATCCCCAGAACTTATCATAATGCCTGGCAAATAGTAAATATCCAATAAATGCTTGTTATTGACTGACTTTCAAAATAAATTTGTTTTAAACAAGCTAAATGAGAATGTACTTGTAAAAATGGTTCTAAACAAATTCTAAAGCAGCAGAACCCACAAAAATACAGAGTGAAACAAATTTCCAGCCCAAGACAGCCTGGATGGTTGATCAGAAAGGTCTATCATGCTGGGTTGGGAGAAGAATGCAGTTCAGTGTGGGTGGGCAGTCAAATCCCGGACCTCAGTGAACCTGGAGCAGGCCTCAGAGGACTGAATCACCGGCAGCTGTGGCGGTTTCCAGACTTCTCAACTCATGAATGCCAAAGACAACTTAGAAGGTCAGTAGGAAAAGTCTGTGACTGTGGTGAGAGAGAACATCCCAGAACCAGTCCTGGCACAGCCAGCACCCATCTTGGCACAGCTCTGGGATGGTGGCTACTTCCAGAGCTTCTGGCCCACAGACTGAGGGGGAATCGAGTGGTTGATTGGAGGGGGATTGCAGGAATCTCTTTGCTGGTGCTGAAGCAGGATTCTCTTGCTTTGCCTGTGCTTGGACCCGGGTCACAGTTCTGGGTGGCAATTCTGGGGTGAGGAGGGGTGTGGAGCTTGTGCCTTGGTAGAGAGGGAATCCTCCTCACAGTTCCAAGGCAGAAAACAGTGCTTGTGGTCACTCATAGACCAGAGCACATGCCAGGAAAGGAGGAAACACCTCACCCTTAATCATACTGCCTTGGAAGAACTGAAAACTTACAGGTCCCTAGAAGTATCTCTGAAAACAATTGCACAAAACCCCCAAAGCTTGGGACAGTACATTTTCCTCACTGGAAGCAGACCCCTACTTTAACAAAGAGTTTAAAACTTGAGTAATTGACTGGGGTCATGAGCAAACAAAAGCACAAAAAAAGTCAGACCATAGAATCTTTCTTTGGTAACAAAGAAGATCAAAACATACAACCAGAAGGAGACAACAAAGTCAAAGCTCCTACATTCAAAGCCTCTAACAAAAATATGAATCAGTCCCAGGCCATGGAAGAGCTCAAAAAGGATTTTAAATGAGAATGTACATGGGCAGGGAGCTTGATAGATTTACTTTGGGATGTGCATATATGGAAAATCATGGCCTGCCATCAAGGATCTGTATTCTGGCTAGTTTGATCTACCTATCTCTTGCTCTTTTTGGAGAAGGAAGCACAATATGGCCAGCTGGCCAAAGTAATAAAAGATCATTCATGACAATAAAAGAGGAACTTCTTATGTAGTACTTCAGACATATTTGGTCTTTTCAATAAAGCCTCAGAAAATCAGACCTACAAATGATCCACATTAAGGAAGATTTGGTGACTTCACATTGAGTAACTGCAACATTTGAGACTATCTGTCAAGGCATCAAATAAGTAAACATAATAAACATAAATAATATAAATAAACATAATAAACATTTTGTTGAAAAGAAAAAGTGAATTTCAAAAAAGGGAAAAAAGTGTGCTAAAGGATTAATGGGGCAGGTAAGTGGCATAGTGTATAACACACGGGACTTGGAGTCAGGAAACATCTTCATAAGTTCAAATCCAGCCTCACACAAGCTGTGTGGCCCTGGGGAAGTAACTTCACCCTGTTTGCCTCAGTTCTTCATTTGTAAAATGGCTGGAAATGGTAAACCACTCTGGTACCTTTCCCAAGAACCCCCAAATATGGTCTCAAAGAGTAGGACACAACTGAAATGACTCAAGATCAACCAAAGATTAATGAATCAGGGGATAAAGAAATCTAGATATTTAGCATGGAAAGAAAACTCTGGTTAATAGCAATACAAAAAGATTTCAAAACATAATATTTTGCATCAAGTTCAATATAGTGTACAACCTAACACAGAAATCCTCTATAATTTGGGAGTACAGAACTGACTGAAATATATTCAGTCCTAGTAGATATGGGTGGAGATACTGATGGTAAGTCCAAGTTTAGCCTCTCTACTATAATTTTTACTCTATGTGTTATTCTTCCTAAAGGATAGGGTAAGATAGAAGGTGAGCAGGATCTGAACCATGCTCTTAACTAGGCTGAAACAGAGAGGAGAAAAAATAAGAAAATATAGGGAAAATAGCAAGAAAGAGGAAAAAAATAAGTAAACACAATAAACTTGGGAAAGGACAGGATGTAGGAGATAGAGAGTGTCTATGTAAGAAGGTAGAACAAATTAGTTCAAGGAAAGCCAATGTCTTGGTCCAAATTCAGACATAAATGATTGGGGAGGGCTCAATACAAAATATTTAAGAAAAACAAAATCATAAATCTAACATTTATAACTCTAAATGTGAGTGAATAAACTGAAAGAAGATAGTAGAATGAATAAGAAAACAGAGAAAATGTTTATTCCTCCTTTGTGTTGATCACCTGATGTAGAAGTCTGGTGAAATGTGTATAATGTATATAATCTTACATTCATCTTTGACTCCTTTTCTTCAACTGTCATATCCAAACAATTTCCAACTATTACCAATACTTCTTCCACAATATCACTCATATCCAAGCCATTCTCTTTATTCATCTAGTTCAGACAATCATTATCTCTCATCTGAAATTTTGTAAAAGCCTACTAACTTGCCTCACTGGTTTTGGTTTCCCCTTTTCTAACTCATCTTTCACAGGACTGGCAATTATACAAACACACACACGTGTGTGTGTGTGTGTGTACACATATACACTGTACATATATTTGAATCTATACATGTATGTGTATATGTATATATATATATATATGTAATCATATCATTATCCTTCTTAAAAAACAAAAATCCTTAATTAAACTTTTTTAGCTCTAAGATTAAACACAAATTCCTCAACTTGGTATTTAATGCCCTCAAAAATCTGACTCCAATGTATGTTTCCAAAATCATTTTGTTATCACTTCCTTCCAAATTTTCTCTATTCTAGTCATAGTCTAGTTAGACTATGAGCTATGCCATGAACTTGGCATTCCATCTCCTTCTCATGTAACTTCAAAAGGCTGGCTCCACGTTCCTGAAATTCATTTCCTCCTCACCTGTACTACTCAGAATATTATTTTCCTTCAAGGATTAGCTCAGGTGGCACTTCCTCTATGAGGCCTTGGCAGGTTTTCTAATATTTTAGTGCTGAATTTTCTTGACATGATAAAATTATTTAATATAAAGGATTATCATATGGGCAGCTAGGTGGTGTAGTGGATAAAGTATAAGGCCTTGAGTCAGAAAAACTCATCTTCCTGAGTTCAAATATGGCTTTATACACTTGCTGTGTGACCCTAGACAAGTTTCTTAACCCTGTTTGCCTCACTTTCCTCATCTGTAAAATGAGTTGGAAAAGGAAATGGCAAACCACTCCAGTATCTTTGCCAAGAAAACCCCAAATGGGGTCACAAAGAGTTGAACACGACTGAAACAACTGAACAACAACAATAACAAATATGATATGTAATGGAGAAATATTAGAGGTTATCCCAAAGAAGTAGGGTAAGACTATCTATTGCCACCATGATTATGTGACTTTGTTTTAGAAGGTAAGCATTACTAATAAGACAAAGAAAAAAAGGTGATAAAAATGGAAAAAGAAGAGCTTTTAACCATATTTCTATTTGCATGCAACATCTTTGTCCAGAAAATGAAAAGGCTCAATACACTTCAATACAATTTGCAATTATTTTTAAGTGCTTAATAAGTGAAAGACATTGCACTAGGCACTAGAGATACAATAACAAAAACTAAAATATAGCTCCTGCCCTCATGGACTCTATAATATATATTTTAAAGAATACAGAGTTGCTAAACAACTTTAGCAAGGTAGTAGGATATCATATTAACCCACAAAAGTTATCTGTATTTTTAAAAATAATATTCTAAGAAGAAGCAGAAAACCATAGAGAAGTATATTTTTAAAATGTGATTAATTTTCAAAGTACATAACATTTCTCTATAAAGACAATAATAATATTTTTCTTGTGACAAATCAAACAAATGCCTGCATTTTCCATGTTGTATTGACACAGAAGAATTATATAAATATATGCACATATATAGCTTACATGTATAGCTCATGTGTACATACACATATGTGTGCAATATATTTCTATTATACCTGAATGTATTAATATTAATATATTGTGTACACATAATACATTGTATTAATATATTATGTATTATTATATAGTATATTATATACTATGTATATAGTGTTACCAATGATCTCTTAATGACCAAATCCAATGGCCTTTTCTCAGCCCTCATTCTTCTGTACCTCTCTGCATCCTTTAACATTGGAGATCATTCTCTCCACCTTGAAAAACTCTTCTCTCTAGGTTTTAAGGACAACTCTGTCCTGGTTCTTCCTCCCAATCAGTCCACTCCTTTTTTGTCTCCTTTGCTGCATGATCATTCAGATCATGCCATATAAAAGTAGATGTCTCACAGAGTTTAGCCTCAGACCCTCTCCTCTTTTCCCTCTATAGGACTTTGCTTAGTGATCACATCAGCTCTCTTGGATTTAATTACCGTTTTGTTGCTAATGATTCTCAAATGTAACTATTCAACCCTAATCTGTTTGCCCACCTCCAGTCTTGCATATCCAGCTCCCTTTCAGACACCAAACTCAATATCTAGTAGATATCTTAAACTCAATATTTCCCAAGCTGAAGTCATATCTTTCCCCTTAAATTCTCCTCCACTCCTAACCTCTATTTTACTGTTGAGGTCAAAGCCATCCTCCCAGTCCTCCATGCACACAACCTAGGTGTCATCCTTGACTCCTCACTATTTTTCAACCCTCCTCTCCTCCCCCACCTCCACCATAATTAATATATTTCCAAGGCCTGTTAATTTCATTTTTACAAAAACTCTTGGATATGCCCCCTTCCATTCTCCAATAATGCCATCACTTTGATACAGGTCCTCATCACCTCTTACCTGGACTACTAAAGTAATCTGCTTGTGTTTCTGTCTGTCTCAAATCTCTTCCCCATCTCCCAATCTATCCTAACTTCAGCCACCAAAGTGATTTTCCTAAATCACATTCCTAAATTCCCTATTCAATAAACTCTAGTGGCTCTCCATCAACTCAAAGAACAAATACAAATGTTGTATTTGATGTTCATAGATTCATAACCTGGTCCCTCCTACCTTTCTAGTCTTCTTACACCTTAATTCCCTGTCACATACTCTTCAATGCAGTGACATTTGCCTACTTGCTGCTCCATGAACAACACATTCCATCTTTTGGCTCTGGGTATTTTCTCTGACTGTCCCCAGGTCTGGAATGCTATCCTTTTTTTTTATCTTTGCCTACTAATTTTCCTAGCTAACTTCAAGTCCCATCTAAAATTTCATATGCTACAGGAAGCCTTCCTCTTATTTCTTGTGCCTTCCTTCTTTTAATTTTTTTCTTATTTATCATGTATGTAACTTGTTTATACATATTTATTTACTGGCCTCCCCCATTAGATTGTGAAGTCCTTAAGGACAGGGACTGTCTTTTCCCTCCTTTGTATTCCCAGCACTTAGCCCCATGTTTGGCACATAGTAGATGCTTAATGAATCACACACACACACACACACACACACACACAATGACATGTTTGAATATATGCTTTAGCAATGTATCAGTACCATTGTATGTTATTACAATGACATATATAATTTTTATTTCTTATATAATGTGTTGATGTAACATTTATATATTTCTAGAAATTCACATAATTCTATATGTACACACTTATGTAACTATGCATATGTTTTATATAGATATACATGTACATATACATATATATATAAACATATGCAATGTGTATGTGTAAGTATATGTATATATTTGTATGTATGTCCAAATTCTGTTCTCTGAGTCTATCACTTTTCTTTATGTAGCAAGTTTCACCATGAGTCCTTAAGAATCTTGGTTAATAATTTTCTTTATCAGAGTTCTTAACTTTTAGCATTATTTGTTTTTACATTATTATTGTTATGCACATTTTTTCTTCTGTCCTGCTCACTTGACTCAGCATAAATTCATCTAAGTTTTCTCAGGTTTCCCTTAAATGTCTATTTTTTCTTTTCTTATAGCAAAGTAGTGCTCCTTTACATTCATATATTATAACTTATTCAGTCATTCTCCATTTGATGAACACCTCCTCTGTTTCTTGTTCTTTGTCACAACAAAAAGGTCTGCTAAATAGTGTTTAAAGTATTTTTTTTATTTCCTCTTTCTTTGATCTCCTTGGAGGTATTGACCTAGTAGTGGTATCTCTAGGTCAAATGTATGTACTGTTTAATAAGTGTTTGGACATAGATTCAAGTTGCTTTCCAGAATGGCTAGATCAAGTTTAATCTCCACCAATAGTATGCTAAGGTACTCTGCATTACTCACCCCTCCCCTTATCCTCTGGCCCTTCCAACAGCTCTTATTTGTCTCTTTAGTCAGCTTTGACAACTTGATAGGTAAGAAGTAGAACTTCATAGTTGTTTTATTTTGCACCTCTCTATTAGTGATTTAGAGCAGAGGTTTCAAACATACTAGCACTCATGGACCCACTACAACTCCAACTATGGGCTGAACCAGATTAAAATGTAATTGGGAAATATTTGACAAAACAAACAAAATACAATAAAACATAAATAATGTTAATGTGTAGCTTTCTAAGTCAATATGCACCCATAGGGATGCTTATGTATAGTTAAGTGGCTATCAATTCTATATGTTTGATACCACTGCTTTAGAGTATTGTTTTTATTTGTATATAGCTGATGTTTCTTCCCATGAGAACTGGCTGTTCCTATCCTTAGATCACTTATCAGTTTTGTAATGTTTCTGATACTTATAAATTTGATCTAGGTCCCTATATCTTCTATAAACAAGACCTTTATCAGAGAAACAGGATGAGAATATTTTCCCCTAGTTAGCTACATCTCCTATAATTTTAGTGGTATTGATTTTGTTTGTGCAAAAACTTTTAAATTTCATGTAGTCAAAATTGTCCACTTTTTACCTTCTGTGATTTTCTCTATTCCTTGTTTGTGATTTCTTTCCTTATCCTTAAATCTGACAATTAATTTCTTACTTGCTCCTCTAATTTATTTGTGATATCATCCTTCATGTCTAAGTTGTGTGCCCATTTGGAGCTTTTCTTAGTACCTTGTGTGAAATGTTGATCTATATTTTTGCCAGACTATTTTTTGGTAATTTTTTTCCTGGTATTTTTTTTCAAAAAGTAAGTTCTTACTAAAAATAATTAGTATTTATAGTTTTGTCAAATTCTAAGCTACTGTTCTCATTTGTTTCTGCACATTGTATACTCAACTGTTCCACTGATTGACCTACTTCTTAACCAATAAAAATCATTTTGAGTATTACTGCTTTGGAGTATAGTTTGAGATTTGGTACTGTGACTTCCTCCCCCTCCTTCCCACTTTTTTTCATTATTTTCTTTGTGTAGATTTTTTCTTTCTCCACAAGAATTTCCCCCCCTAGATCTAGAAAACAATTCTTTGGTAGATTGATTGGTCTGACACAATAAGTAAATTTAAGTAGTATTTTCATTTTTATTATATTGACTCAACCTACTCATGAGCAATTAATATTTAGCATTGAATGAAGTCTGAGAAACAGCTATTGGTTGTCTTCCAATACAGCTTTGCTGAACTCAACAACTCTTAGCCAGCTAAAAAAAATTGTATGTTCAAAGTGATACAACTGTAGGGTCCCCTTTGGTCTAGGACTCCTATCCTCACTATTCCACTCTTCCCTTTTTCAGATCACCTTGAATCAGTGACTCAGCACTGGGTAGTAAACAAAAGAGATGCCATTTGCCTAGTCCAAGTGAGCTTCTACTGTGTCTGGCACATGTTCTTGCCTCAGTGCACAACTTTGGTAGGTCTTGGTTAAATTCCCACACTGGGAAAATCAGTTTGGGTGTTTCTAGTTATATCCACCCTCAGTGATCTCTGTCTATCTCCTATGCCAACCTGAATTGGGGGGGGGGGGAGTGAAATGATTCTTTGTGATTATTTCTTGGAATTTCCTAGTCAAGACTCAGTTTGGTGAATCTTTTAGAACTTTGAGGAATAAATGTAGAGGAGAGGTCTGCCACACTTTCTTTCTGCTACTCAGTTCTTGGCTAGCCTCTCCACTACAATCTTTATGGAAGGCAACCTGGCAACTAACAAAGAAGATTAAAAAACTGATCATACTCTTTGACCTACAGATTTTACTACTATGACTAGGACCTAAGAAAGTTATTAAAAGAGATTTATGTAAATTAAATGTTAATTGTATCTTTAGGGAAGGGAAGTGGGGAGGAAGGGGGAGAAAAATTTAAAACTCAAAAGCTTATGAAAGTGATTGTTGAAAACTAAAAATAAATAAATTAATAATGATTTAAAAATTACCAGCATAAAAATAAAAATAAATAAAATTTGTCTTGACATGTAATTGGAGAAAAAATAAAATACTACGTAAAAAAGAACCTTAATTAGGATAGCCTGATATGATCTGTTCTTGATGGAGCCATGCTAGCTCTTTAAAATGATTACTTCCTTTTCTTTGTGTTGATCATGGGAAGAAAAGAATGTGTGGGAGAAAAAAGATTTATTAATTTAAAAAATTGTATCTTTGGCACACTAAAAAACAACAACAAATCAAAACAAAAACAACCACAGGCATAGATACATATATCCAAAAATTTAGGAAGTCTTGAATAAGTTATGGTATAGGAATATAAAAATAGATGCAGCATAGTATATAGTAGATAGAGAACTGGACTTAGAGATAAAAAGACCTGGGTTCAAGTCCTATTTCTGACAAATATATGGATATAGCATATCTATACCCATATAAATATAGAGATATATTTATATAAGCACATAAATATACTATTAAATCTAGTTGTTTCTTATATAACTTAAGTTATACATTATATATGTATATATATATTTTGCAATATAATACAAAGATGTTTAGTATCTGTCATCAAGAAGCTTACAGACTAATGGGGGGAAATACTACAGAAAAGAAATCCGAAAAAGGCACGAGGGCACATGATGACAGTGGAGTCAAAACCAAACAGAGCTTCTGTGATTGCATCATAGCACATGCTGTAATTTTGTCTGTATATGATAACCAATTTGAACATGTAATAAATAGTGCTATCAATATATAACCTAAGCAAAATTCTATCCAGATGCTTAATGATAATGCCTATGTGAAAATTTACTTCTGAAATTATCTAAATAGGTGTTTCTTTTTTTTTTAATAAGGGATAGAAATAGCAAGCACAATGATATTTTAGCACTGAAGATAAAAACATTGTCCATCAAAAGAAGATATATGATTCTAGGATTAGTGAATGGGAATTAAGAGAAATCTATGCTGGCTATCTGGAAAAGTCTTGTCATTATCTTTGGTTGTTTAACAGGCTTTTAAGTGAAGTGGTTGTAATGTCTT
Organism: Vombatus ursinus; assembly: GCF_900497805.2. NCBI lineage: Eukaryota > Metazoa > Chordata > Mammalia > Diprotodontia > Vombatidae > Vombatus > Vombatus ursinus. The sequence goes on along the minus strand of NW_020950566.1, from coordinate 2,495,559 downwards.
CATTTTGGCCTCTTAAAATTTATAATGGAAAAGACACTAGAAACTATACTGTTAAGAGCAATTCCATATTGATTGATGGATTCAATGACTCATAGTTATTTTCTACCCTAAACTTAGTGATTTTTCTCAGCCCCTTAAAGTGATGAAGGTTGGAAATTTTAGAATCTTATAGTACTACTGAGTTATAAATACAAAGTCACTAGTTAAGAACCAAGGCAAGGTGAACAGAGAGGTACTGGATCAGAGTCATATATGAAGAATAAGAACTGTGATAAAATCATAGGAGTTAAAGCTAATTGACATCTAATTAAATCCCTTTGTCTTATAGAAGAAGAAACTGCCTCTCTGAAAGGTTAAATGATCTTCTCCAAGGTCACACAGGTTAGATGTAGCAGAATTTGATGTCTATCTGTCTTGGGGTTGGGTGGGTCCTTAAATTCAAATACATATACTGAATTAATGAAGATCCAGTAAATATGAAAGCATAAAAATAGTAATGTCAGGTTCTAGGTCTTCAGAGATTTTCATTTCTGAGAGGGGCATGGAAGGCATGCTGCCCCAGTCAATAAAATGTCTCTTTGCCCAATGGGAGATTCATTTCTAATATTGATTTCTTTACTGCTTGTCTACTAGAATTTCCTGTCTCTCCAGATTTTGTTCTTGCTCAGCATCTCCCCCTCCCCCTTATTGCTTTGGCTTCTTCTCAAGTTTCTGGACTTCTGGACTAGTATCCCAAGAATGTGCTTATCTGCATTTGACATTTCATGCTTCTATTCACGTAGGAGAATAACAACTTTCATTCATATAGATCTTTGATATTTGGAAAGTGTTTGCCTCACAACAAATCTGTGGATGAGCTCAATTTACAGATGAGGAAACTGAGGTTCTGAGAAGTGACTTGCCTTCACTTATAGAAGAATAATCTGAAACAGTATTCCCACCCAGATCTCCTGCCTCCAGGACTAGTACCCTTGCTTGTATGATATAGCTACATGAGAATTCATGAACTTTTTTTCTATTCTCCATCTTTTTAATTCCTAGCTGAAGGAGCAAGGCATTCACAGGAGGCAGCATATGCCAAACAAGTCAAACTGCCACCACCACTGTGACCACAATCTCCCTTCAGATCCTTATGGAAACAGTCTAGGACCCTGAACAGAAGAGACTTGAGAGTAGCAATACTTTCAAGATAGTGTCCTTAGCCAATATCCTTGTAAGTAACCCCTGGAAGCATTCAGCCTGGCAAATCTTCTTAAAGGTGTTACAGCTACCGCTAATGAAGATCAAGAGAAAAATGTTCTTACTACCAAAGTCCTGCGCACTGTTCTATGCATCGTTCCGCATCAGAAAGCAATGCAATTTTATCCATGGAAATGACATTAAAGAAGAGTCATTAATGCTTGCTTTGCCATTGCATTGTAAGGGTGGATCATAGGACCTTTCCATCTGACTTACAGTTCAAACCTTACATTAATATTGTTTCCTCCACAAGAATGTGAGCTCCCTGAGAGCTGAGGCTATATTATATTTCTATCTGCAATCCCACACTGAGCACAGTGCTTTGCACATAGTAAGTAATTAATGCCTTCCTTCTTTCCTTCCTTTCTTCTTTTCTTGTTTTTTTCCCATCCTCCCTTACTCTCTCTTTCTCCTTCCTTTGTTCATCTTTCCCTCCCTCCTTCTCACTTTCTCTGTCTCTCTCTCTCTTTTCTCTGTCTCTGTCTGTCTGTCTCTCTCTACCCCTTCCTTCCTTCATTCATTCCTTCCTTCCTTTCCTTCCTTCCTGCCTTCTTTCATTCCTTCCTTCATCCAGAAATAAAGTTCCCAGAGACAAGATTAATAGCTTCATCACTGACTCAGGTAGGCTTCTGATGCCCTCTGTTAAGCCAGACTTTTGTGCCCTTCTGTTGGCTCCTAAGGATCTTGGGGACCTCAAATATGGCAACATAGATTATCTCCATGTACCTCTAGGTACTTTTCTTGGAGCTCACAAAGCAGAAAAAACAAAACTGCAGATAGCCTGGGTGGCAAGATTAAGAGTTGAGTCACGAAGGTCTGAGTTCAAATTCTCCCTCAGATACTTGCTGTTTGATCTTGTGCAAGTCACAACTTCTCTCACATGCAGTTTCTTCATCTGTAAAATGATGACTAATAATAGGAATGACCCCATATGGTTGTAGTGAGAATCAGATGAGACATTTAAAATGCTTTATAAACCTTAAAGTGATATAAAAACACTCGTTATTACTGTGTTATTATTAGTATGATAGAGTAGGAAGAACACTAACTCTGGAGTTAGAGAACCAATATTCAGATTTCCACCCAGAACTTAGTATACATGTGACCTTGGGCAAGTTACTTAACCTCTCTGGGCCTATTTCCTCCTCTTTGAAATCAGGGGATTAAACAAGTTGGCTTTTTGAGTCCCTTCTAAGTCCATAATCCTTTAAATGTTTGGTAAAATTCATTTGTAAATCCATCTGGCCCTGGAGATTTTTTCCTAGGGAGTTCAACAATGGCTTGTTCAATTTTTTTTTATGGGGTTATGTAAGTATTTTACTTCCTCTTCTGTTAATCTGGGCAATTTATATTTTTGTAAATATTTATCCATTTCACTAAGATTGTCAAATTTATTGGCATACAATTGGGCAAAATAGTTCCTAATTATTGTTTTAATTTCCTCTTCCTTGGTGATGGATTCACCCTTTTCATTCTTGATACTGGTAATTTGGTTTTCTTCTTTCTTTTTTTTAAATTATATTTACCAAAGGTTTATTTATTTAATTTTTTTTCATAAAACCAGTTCTTAGTTTTATTTATTAGTTCAATAGATTTCTTAATTTCAATTTTATTAAATTCTCCTTTGATTTTCAGTATTTCTAATTTGCTATTTAATTGAGGATTTTTAATTTGTTCTTCTTCCAGTTTTTTTAAGTTATATGTCCAATTCATTGATCTCCTCTCTTTCTAATTTGTTTATGTAAGCATTTAGAGATATAAAACTTCCCCTAAGAACTGCTTTCACTGCATTCCATAAGTTTTGGTATGTTGTTTCATTATTATAATTCTCTTGAATGAAGTTATTGATTGTTTCTATGATTTGCTATTTGATCCAATCATTTTTTAGGACTAGATTATTTAGTTTCCAATTATTTTTTAGTCTATCTTTCCATGGTCCTTTATTACATATAATTTTTATTGCATCATGACCTGAAAAGAATGTATTTAATATGTCTGCCTTTCCACATTGGATTGTGAGGTTTTTATGCCCTAGTACATGGTAAATTTTTGTGTATTGCCATGTACTGCTGAGAAAAAAGTATATTCCTTTCCATCCCCATTCAATGTTTTCCAGAGATCTATCATACCTAATTTTTCTAATATTCTTTTCACCTCCTTAACTTCTTTCTTTTTATTTTGTGGTTAGATTAATCTAGTTCAGAGAGGGGGAGGTTGAGGTCTCCCACTAGTATAGTTTTGCTGTCTATTTCTTCCTGTAACTCCCTGAACTTCTGCTCTAAGTATTTGGATGCTATACCGGTGCATGTATGTTTAGTAATGATATTACTCCATTGTCTATCTTGCCTTTTAGTAGGATGTAGTTTCCTTCCTTAACTCTTTTGATAAGATCTGTTTTTGTTTTGCTTTGTCTGAGATCAGGATTGCTACCCCTGATTTTTTTTAACTTCAGCTGAAGCATAATATATTCTACTGTGGCCTTTTATCTTTACCCTGTGTGTGTCCCTTGTTTCAAATGTGTTTCCTGTAAACAACATATTGTAGGATTATGGTTTTTAATCTATTCTGCTATCTGATTCTGTTTTATGGGGGAGTTCATCCCATTCACATTCACAGTTATGGTTACTATCTGTGTCTTTCTCTCCATCTTATTTCCCCTCTGTTTATGCTTTTTTTTCTCCTTTCTCCTTTTCCCTCCTCACTTGGTTTTGCTTTTGACCAGCGCCTCCTTCAGTCCCACCTCCCTTCTATTATCCCCCTTCCTTTTCTTCCCCTTTACCCTCACTCTTTCTTCCCTCCCTTCTATCCCCCTCCCTTTTCTTTCCCCTTTTCCCTCCTACTGCCTATAGGGTAAGTTAGATTTCTATACCTAACTGATCATATTATTCCCTTCTTGAGCCAAATCTTATGAGAGTAAGGTTCCAACAATGCTCATCTCCCTCCCTTTTTTCCCTCTGCTGTAATAGGTTTTTGTGCCTTTTCCTGTAATGTAATTTACCCTTGTCTGCCTCCTTCTTTCCTTTTCTCTCAGTACATTTTCTTAGTTAGATCAGATTAATCCATTTACTTGGATCCATTTAACCAACTTGATTAGATTTTTTTTTATCATTACATCAAAGTCAACTTATACCCAACCCCTCTATGTATGCCCTTTTAACATGGTATAAATAGTTCTCAAGAGTTACAAGTGTCATCTTCCCTTGTAGGGATGTAAACAGTTTGCCCTTATTAATAACATGTTGTTGTTTCTTTCTGTCTCATTTACCTTTTTCTGTCTCTCTTGAGTCTTATATTTGAAGATCAAATTTTCTGTTCAGCTATAGTCTTTTTTATCAGGAAGGTTTGGAAGTCCCCTATTTTGTTGAATATCTATCTCCTTCTCTGAAATATCATGCTCATTTTCACTGGGTAGTTAATCCTTGGTTGTAATCCGAGCTCCTTCACCTTATGGAATATTGTATTCCGCAACCTATGGTCTTTTAATGTAGAAGATTCAAGGTCCTATGTAATCCTGACTGTGGTTCCATGATATTTAAATTGTTTCTTTCTGGCTACTTGCAGTATTTTCTCTTTGACCTGGTAATTTTGGAATTTGGCTACTATTTTTCTTTAGTGTTTTCCATTTGGAATCTCTTTCAGGAGGTGATTGGTGAATTCTTTCTATAGCTATTTTATCCTCTGGTTGTAGGAGCTCAGGCCAGTTTTCATGGATGATTTCCTGAAAGATACTGTCCAGGCTCTTTTTTTCATTGTGCTTTTCAGGTAGACCAATAATTGTTAAATTTGTCTCTACTGGATTTATTTTCCAGATCAGTTGTTTTACCAATGAAGTATTTTATGTTTTCATCTATTTTTTCATTCTTTTATTTTTGTTTGACTGATTCTTGCTCTCTCATAGAGTCCATTTGCCCAATTCTAACTTTTAGTGAATTGTTTTCTTCTATTAGATTTTGTACCTCCTTCCCCATTTGGCCAATTGTATTTTTTAGTGACTTGTTTTCTTCAGTTAATTTTTGTCCTTCCTTTTCCAAGCTATTGACTCTCTCTTAAATTCCTCTCATTTCTTTTCCCAATTTTTCTTCTACTTCTCTTATTTGACTTTAAAATCCTTCTTGAGTTCTTTCAAAAAGCTTTTTGAGCTTCAGACAAATTCATATTCCATTTTAAGGTTCCAGATGTGGGTTTATTGACAATGTCGTCCTCTTCAGAATTTCTGCCTTGATCTTCACTGTTCCCATAATAAGAATTTATTGTACATTTCTTTTTGTTCATGGTGTTTGTTTATTTCCTGGCCTTTAAGAAAATTGAGCTCTCCTACTGGGGAGTAGGGGGCACTGACCCAAGCTTCTTGTGCTGGGAACTTGGGGTCTGGACACTGGCTTTGTGTGCTGGGGCCTCAGATGCTGGCGTTTGAAGATTGTAGGATTCTGGCAACTTACCTGATGTTGGGCTGGAATTAGCAACACTGGAACTCTAGGGTAGGATTGGGTAGTCTGGCCCCTGGAGATTGCCCATTCACCCAGGCCTTTCTTTCCTTTTGCTTTCTTCAGCTCCTTTCAGTTGGATATTGCTGGATGTTTATCCTCCTGGGGCCTCTTGGAGTGCTTCCCAGAGTTTTGATGAGTCACTGGGAGACCCAGTCACTGTAGAATGCTGAGGCACCTGGTAGTTTCTAAGCTGGTTTCCACTGGTCCCCCCACCCTCACTGGGGTACTCGGGGGTCCTGGTGTTGGTGTTTGCCTGCTCCACCACTTGGGTTTCAGGATTTCCTCCTGGTATGCTGAGGTGGGACTTTCTGCTAGCCTTCTGGGATGCCTCCTGTTCTGTACTGCTTCCCCTTTCCCCAGGATAAGAGGGGCCTTTCCCATTAATCCCTCAAGCTACTTGGGCTACCAGACTGCTGCACCTCATCTTTCTTCTGGTTCAGCAGTTCCAGGGATTTTCCTCAAGTGATATTTTCTGGGCTTTTAGAGGTTAATAAGGGAGGATAAGAGCTACTTACTTCTTACTCTGCCATCTTGGCTCCTGGAAACTAAATCCAAAATCCTAAAAATCTGTTGTATAGTTTTAATACATCCTGAACATTACAGGACATAGCTGCTTAAACTGAGGTATAAATTCCCATTCTATTTCTGAAAGGAATGTCTTAAGGATAGCTATGTGTTATTCCCATTTAGTTTTCTGGAAATTACTTACTTGAAGGCATTGTGGGAGCATAAGACACTCCTTGCCTAATTTAATCTACTTTGATAGGGAATCACTGGGGCATTGGTGTAGAAGTCTTGAAGTCTTTAGGTTTACAGCTATATAGTATCTGTTAATATAAAGGTCTCAGTGTAGATTTTATACTCAGAAACATGGAAATTTGAGACATTTCCTTGAGGATTTTAACTCAATCAGAAAACAAATTAAAATAAACTCATGACTTTGAATGGAAGTAATCCTCCTTCCAAGTGTTTCATTTAGAAAATCGCTGCCTTCCTTTTTCTTCAGATTAGTACATACAGGCGGTAACTGCATATGAATGAACTTAGAAACAGACAGGAAATTTCTAATGTATGAATCCTATATGGAAGTTTTGTTTTTTTTTAATTCTGGCTTCAATAGCAAGTTCTATTTTTAACTGTGGTGGGAGGACTCTGAAAATTGTAAAAATTACAAAAGCAATTTTGATATTATGTGACAACAATTTATGTTTACTTCTCCCTTTCTCTAATTCTGGTTTCATTCTGTGAACCCTGACTCACATTAACATGTTGGCTCCACTATGGACAGCTGACAATTAGTCCCCTCAGAAACCTAAGGGTAAAGAATCTTGATACAGCATGCTTTTGCCAATATCAATCAATTAGTTTTCATTAATTAGATTTTATATGAAATATGTATGGACAAAGTATAGCAATGAAGTTCTAATATATCCTCCAAACCAGTGAGAGGGAAGATTCTTCTGCATCCACTAGGGTAACTAGGACTCAAACTTAAAACACAACAGGTACCTTACAACCACTGGCCCAGAAATCCTTTTCTCTCCTTCTCGGAGTGCCCTCAAAGTTCAGTTCAAGACATGGGTCTCAGCAGATGAGTCAATCCACATCTGGGCTAGGGCAAGCACAGTGTTCCTCAGGAATGGACTAAAGTCTCCATGTTGCTGGTACCCTAATCATCATCTTAATTCTGTATTTCATTCTCTTACTCAGATAAGAGAATTATAACTTGCATTAATAAAGAATTTTATCAGAAAGTGCCTCCTCACAATAATACTATGAAACAGACAGTACAAATCTTATTTCTTTTCATACCCAGGTATTCTTCCTTTAGGTTTACCACCTTTTTCACTATAAAAAGCCTCATGAGAGCTTGTGAGCTACTTTCTATTCCCCACTATGTTATTCTCTGGTAGTAAGGTCTCCCAGGCAGAAGATAAGAGTCATAAGATCCACTCAGCCAGGTTTCTTCAGCACTCTATTCAGCCAGGAATTTGTGCCTTTCTGTTGGCTCCTACAAATATCAAAAGCCTCCAATTCCATTGCCTCAGTTACTTCTACCTCTGCTACCAACTCAGGTTGCTAAATGGACCTCTGATGATGCTTCAAATCTTTCAAATCTCACAAGGCCATAACATGCTCTATTCTATCTCTGGATACTCATTCACCTAAGATTAGGAAACAAAAAAACACAAAATAAACAAATAACATGTACTCAAAGACATTTGATAAGCCAGAGGGAAAAGGACAGCAAGGTCCTCTCTCACCTGGTATTGTACACCAATCTTACTCAACTGACAGCCTCCAGGGAAGAGTGAGAAATCATTGGTTTCAAATATATCTGTATCTATATCTATATATATCTACAAACATACATGCATACATACATACATACATACATACATACACACACATAAACATACATACTCAGTTCTGGCCTGGTTTCTACTGACTTTTCATCATCACATGGCACTAGCTCCTCAGTTACCACTCTTATTAATTGTATCAGTATCTTTGCTCCTTCTAAAAGATTTTGTAAGTATAACGTTATATTATTGGCAAAGAGGTATAGTTTTGTCTCCTTTTTACATAACTTTAAGAGTTTATTTTATACAATTTTGTTGCTAGTATTTCTAGAATTATATAAAATAATAGTAGGGATAATGGGCATCTTGCTTTACTCCTGTATTTATTAGGAAAGTAGGGTATCACCATTACATGTGATGATTGCTTTTGTTTCTACATAGATACTTTTAATGATATTAAAAAAGGTACACATTGCCTATACTTTATAGGGTTTTTAGTGTAAAAGGGTATTTTGTCAAAGGCTGTTTACCATATTTATTGAGATGATCATATGATTTTGGATCTTATTGTTTTTAATATTATTGATTATGTTGATGGTTTTCCTAAGGTTGAATCATTTCTATAGTCCTGGTATAATTCACTTTAGCCAATAGTGAGTGATTTCTTGGATTAATTGTCATAGTCTTTTTTGATAAGAATTTATTTTAAAAGTTTAAATTGATATTCATTAATGATATTGGTTTATAGTTTATTTTTGTGCATAATTTTTCCTTGTTTTGGGTACAAGGCCCATATATTTCTGATAACAGTTGTTTCTTTCTCAGTTTTTGAAAATAATTAGTATAATATTGATACTAATTGTTCATAAAACTTTGATAGCATTTTCCTTTGAATCCATCAGAACTAACAGGTTCCCTCTGCCCATTTGGTAGTTTCATTACAGGTTACTATATTTCTTTATTTTTAATATATTATTAGTCATATTTATATTGTCTTCTGTTAGTTTGGATATTTTATATTTTTGAAGCTATTCCTGTATTGTTTTTTGTTCTTGGTTTTCTTACTATATAATTGCATAATGGGTTCTGGTTTTATAATTTATTCTTTTTTAAAAATTTTATCTTGTTTAACATTTTGTTGATTTCATTTTTTACCTCTTCCTTTTAATCAAACTGGATAAAGATGTATGAAATTTATTAGTTATTTAAAAGAACCAAATTTATTCCTATATATTTTTGTTAGCAATGTATTTATCCCCTCTTTTTATTATCTCCCCTTTTAAAATTATTTGGGGTAATTGGTTGACTTTCTAATTTTTAAAAATGCATATTCAGCTTATTAATACTCATTTTTATTTTGTTGACATGTTTTTAGGGATATAAAGTTTTCACTGTGATCCATTTACCTGTATCCTGGAAAAACCGGTATCTTATTCCACCTATAATTTTCCTTTATATAATTACTAATGCTTTTTATTATTAATTGCTTTTTTTAGTCACTAATTATTCATGGTATCATTCTAAAGTCTCAATCTGGGTGTATCGCTATTGCTTGTTTTTCATAAACTGATTGAATTTTTATTGTATTATATCCTATAAAGAATATGTTTATTATTTCTGTATTTTTATATTTATTTGCAATATCTCTGTGCACTAATACATGATCAATTTTTGTAAAAGTTCTATGTGGTGTTAAGAAGCAATGTATCCATTTAAAATATTTCATTTAAATATTTCCATTTAAAATAGTTCATAATTATTTTATCCATTTAAAATATTTCATAATTATTTTACTTTTTATTTCTTCAGTAATTTATTGAATCCTATATTTTCCATTTTGTTTATTTTTCTGTTAGACTTATGAAACACTAAGATAAGGCCACTTAAGTCTCCAGTCACTATTTATTTTTACTATGTATACTTGTAGGTCAGTTGATTTTCTTTCATGAATTTAGATGCTAAGGCACCTGGAAAATATAGTTTAATACTGATATTGGCTTGTTATCTGTGGTTCATTTCTTCCTAATGTAGTTTCTTTTTCAATCTCTTTTTATGTTGTGAATTTTTATTCTTTTCTCTGATAATAGGATTGCAACTCCTGCTTTTTTGGATTCATCTGATGCATAAGAAATTTTTTTTTATTTCATACATTTAAAAATGTGTTTTCTTTTCTTACTTAAAGTTTCAATATTTATTATATTTTTCTTTTCTTTATTCTGTATTTATTTTCTAAAATAAAAAAGGCAAAAAAAGTGTGTTTCTTATAAGTGATTATGAAATTTTGTTTCCTTTCTGATGTCTCTCTTCTTCAATTAATTAGGTTTTATAATCTATTAACATTTAAAGTTATTAGAGTTATATTCATATTTTGTTTCATTTGTATTTTTTCTAAATTAGGACCTTTTTCTTATTTGTCTTTAAAGATATTTCTTCAGTTATTTATCTTAATCTATTTAAAGGGAAAATATTACTACTGGCCCTCTTTCACTCATTCACAAGATCTGCCTCCTCCCATTTATACCCTTCCCATAGTTTTAGGTATTTTGCCTTATTATTCTTTTTTACTTTTTTTGATTTTTCTTATTTTCCACTTTTTTCAGTAAAGAAGGTAAGCAAATTCACTTTCCCCTTCTCACCTTCAATTTGTTTTTGTTTACTTTTAAATTTATATTTTCTCTTACTTTTCATCAAAACACATTCTTGGAGGACAAAACCAAGATGGTGGAGTAAAGGCAGGGACTCTCTGAGCTCTCCTCCAAACCCTCCAAATACCTTTAAAAATGACTCTAAACACAATTCTAGAGCAACAGAACCCACAAAAATACAGAATGAAACAAATTCCTAGCCCAAGACAACCCGGGAAGTTGACAGGAAAGGTCTGTTATATCAGGGTGAGAGAGGAGCACAGTACAGTGCAGGCTGGTCCAGAATAGACCAGGCCCCAGCAAACTCAGAGCAGGCCTCAGAGTTATTGAATCATTGGCAGAAGTGATGGTTTCCAGATTTCTCAGCTGACAGATGCCAAAGACAACATAGAAGGTCAGCAAGAAAGGTCTGTAGGATCTGGGTGAGAGAGGAGCAGAGTCCAACACAGGCCATGCCAACATAGCCCTGGCCCCAGAAAACCAGGGGTAGGGCTTGGCAGTGACTGAATTAGCAATAGAAGTAGCTGTTTCTGGAACTCTCAGCCCACAGATGGTAAGGGGGTTGAACAACTGGTTAGAAAGAGATTACAGGGGTCTCTTTGCTAGCACTGGGGCGGGACTCTGTTGCTTTGTCCATGTTTGGATCCAGGCCACAGTCCTGGGTGGCAGTCTCAGGGTGAGGAGGAGCATTAGCATAACAGCACATGTGGCAGCAGTGGAGAGACCCTCCTCACAGTTCCAGGGCAGAAAAGTGAACAAGCAGTCGATTACAGACCAGAGCACAGGTCAGGAGAGGAGTGAACACCTTTTCTTAGATCATACCACCTTGGAAGAACTGAAAACTTACAGGTCCCTAGAAATATCTCTGAAAATAGCTGCACAAAACCCCTAAAGCTTGGGACAGTTCACCCTCCACCTTGGAAGCAGAGCTCTACTTTAACAAAGACTTAAAAGTCAAGTAATAGGTTGGGGAACAATGGGGAAAAAAACTCTGACTTTAGAAACTTACTTTGGTGACAAGGAAGATCAAAACACACACTCAGAAGAAGATAACAAAGTCAAAGCTCCTACATCCAAAGCCTCCAAGAAAAAAAAATGAATTGATCCCAGGCCATGGAAGAGCTCAAAAGGGATTTTGAAAATCAAGTAAGAGAAGTAGAGGAAAAATCGGGAGGAGGAATGAGAGTGATGCAAGAAAATAATGAAAAACAAGTCAACAAAAAATAGAGAAGAAAATAATACCTTAAAAAATCAGACTAGGCCAAATGGTAAAAGAGGTCCAAAAAGCCAATGAGAAGAAGAATGTCTTAAAAAACAGAACTGGCCAAATGGAAAAGGTTCAAAAGCTTATTGAATAAAATAATTCCTTAAAAATTAGAATGGAGCAAATGGAAGCTAATGACTCATTGAGAAATCAAGAAATTATAAAACAAAACCAAAAGAATGAAAAAAAAATAGAAAGTAATGTGAAATATCTCATTGGTGAGACATTTCTCCAGATGAAGTCAACTTGGAAAGTCTGTAGGAGAGGTCTGTGACATTGGGGTGCTGGCCAGCCTGGAGAAGCAACACCAGCAGCAGGAAGCTTGTGGAGCTTTCAGCCCAAAGAGAGTAAGAGTGTCAGATAACTGATCAGAAAGAGATTACAGGGGACCCTTTAGTGGCACTAAGTGCAGGACCCTGTTGCATTACTTATATGCAGTTTGAAGTTGTAGTTCCAAGGTAAAAAGGAACACCAGCATTTGCAATTGCAGGAGAAAAAAGGGCCTTGGTCACATTTCCAGGGTAAAGAGGAGCACTTGCACATGTGGCTGCAGGGAACAAGGTCCTTTCCTGGCCAAAGGCCAGAGCACAGCTCAGGAGAGTAGTGACTACTTTGTAAGCTCCAAAAACTTACAGACCACCCCCCCCAAACTAGTTCTGAAAACTGTAGGGAAAAAAAATTTGAAGCTTGGGAAAGTGACTTTTCTACTTTGCAGCTGGAAAAATGAGCAAACAACAAAAGATAATCTGATCAGAAAAATCTACTAAGGGACTACTGGGGACAGAAACAAAATGGTGGCATAAATAAAGCATTCATCTTAGCTCTCCCAACATTCCCCTCCAAACAATTTTAAAATAATACCTCAAATCAAATTCTAGTGTGCCAGAGCCAACAAAAGGCCAGAATGTTACATTCTTTCAGCCAAAGACAACTGAAGAAGTAGAAAAGAGAGATGTATGACATAGGGGTAGAGGCTGACACAAAATCCACATGGATGAAACACCCATGGTAGAGTTATGGTAATAGAAGCAACAGCAGCTCCAGGAGATCTCAGGCCAAAAATAAGGTAACTTGGCAAATCATTAGAAAGAAATTATAGGGGACCCCTGTGCTAGCACTGCATACAGAACCAGACTGTTTTACAAGTAGGATTGTTTGGCACTTCTGAGTCATAGTTCAGGGTGGGGAAGATGATTTTCATTCAAGAGAGAGCAGAGGCCCTGAGGGGAATTTAATTCTAAACAATGAGTAGGTCAAAGACCAAATTATAGAAAGGAGGAATAATTTCTTTAAAGAGAATGACACCAATAAGAAAACATTCCAAAATTTATAGAATACAGCCAAACAGTACTAAGGGGAAGATTTATATATCTAAATCAATAATCAATAATAAAATAAATAAAAGAGAAACAGTAGTTCAGTAAATTGGGCATGCAATTAAAAAAAAAACTAGAAAAAGAATAAATTAAAACTCCCCAATTAAACACTAAACTGGAAATCCTGAAAAGCAAAAGAGAGATTAATAAAACAGAAATTAATTTAAAATCATTGGACTAATAAATAAAATTAGGAGCCAGTTCTATGAAAAATAAACAATTAAATAGATAAAACATTGGTTAATTTGATTTAAAAAAGAAAGAAAACAAATTACTATTATCAAAAATGAAATAAACGAATGCACCACCAATGAAGATGAAATTGAAGCAGTTATTAAGCTTTATTAAGCCCACTTATATATCAGCAAAACTGATGATCTAAGTCAAATGGATAAATATAAACTTCCCATATTAGCAGAAGAAATACAATACTTACATAACTTTATCTGGGAAAAAAAAATTGAAAAGGTCATCAATGAACTCCCAAAGAAAAAATCCTCAGAACCAGATGGATTTACAGATAAATTACAAACATTTAAGGAACAATAAATCCCAATGCTATATAAAGTATTTGAAAACAAAATAGGTAAATGAGTCATCCAAAATTCCTTTTATGACATAAATATAGTTTTGATATCTAAATCAAGGAGAGCATAACTTAGAAAATTGTATACTGTTTTCATTAATGAATATCATTGAAAAAGTTTTAAATAAGGTACTAGCAGGAAGATTATAGTACTATATCACAAAGATCATACACTATTAAGAGGTGGAATTTTTACCAGGAATTCAGGGCTGGCTCCATATTAGGAAAGCTGCCATCATAATTGACCATAGCATTAACAAAAACAACAAAAATGTTATGATGATATCCATAGATGCAGAAAAAGCCTTTGATAAAATATAAGACCTATTCCTTAAAAAAAAAAAAAAAACCCTAGAAAGCCCTAGGAATCAATGGAACTTTTCTTTGTGATTCATTCCCCAGTTGATAAAGGATCATATTATATGAAGAGTTGTTTTCAGAAAAGAAATCAAAGCTATCTATAATCACATGAAAAATGCTCTAAATCATAATTGACTAGAGAAATACAAATTAAAACATCTCTGAATTACCACCACAGACCTATCAGATTGGCTAACATGACCAAGAAGGGAAATGCCAAATATTGGAGGGGATGTGGAAAAACTGAGATATTCATGCACTGTTATTGGTGGAGTTATGAACTGGTCCAATCACTCTGGAAAACAATTGGAACTAATCTCAACAGACTAAAAAAATTGTTCATGCCCTTCCACCCACCAGTACCACCATTAGGTCTGTTTCCCAAAGAGTTCAAAGAAAAAGGAAAAGGACCTACTTGCATGAATATATCTATAGCAACTTTTTGTTGTAGAAAAGAATTGGAAATTGAGAGAATGCCCATACATTGGGTAACGACTAAATGAGTTGTGCTATATGATTATGATTAAATACTATTGTGAAATAAGAAATGACAAGCAGAATGGATTCGGAAAAACCTGGGAAGACTTATATGAAATGATACAAATGAAATGGCATAACGAGGAGAACACTGTACACAGTAACAGAAGTGTTACAAGGATGATCAACCGTGAATGACTTAGCTATTCTCAGCAACATAATGAAACAAGATAATCCAAATGAATGTATGATGAAAAATATGATTCATCTTCAGAGAGAGAACTGATGGAGTCTAATTACAGATTGAAGCATACTTTTTTCACTTTATTTTTCTTGCTTTTTAAAAATACGAACATGTTTTACATGATTTCACATGTATAATTGATATTATATTTCTTGCTTTCTCAATGGGTGGGAAAGGGTAAGAGGGAAGGATAGAATTTTAAAAGAATGTATATTTTAAAATGTACATTTAAAAATTTTAAAGAACATATATTAAAATAAATTTATTTAAAATAATATAGGTAATACCTTAGGAAATGTTAATTCATGAGTTGAAAATAAAACATATAAATCATGATCAATGCTATGGCCCTTGTTCATTTTGTAAAAGAGAGAAAACAGAGTTATGTGCTTTTCAAACATGGGCAAGCTATGTAATAACTTCTAGCCCTCGATAGACCTGTTATCAAAAGGAAAGGAGTCAAAAATGAGTGTTAATCCTAATTGCCATAGGCCACTCAGACCTAGGCTATACTTCTGGGTAGAGCTGATCATTCCTGAAATGTTAGCTGTCTCACCTATAAGGACCAGAACCAGATTAACTCTATCTAAAGGTGGCAGCAAGATGGTGAGGATACATACATCCTCAGTATCATTTCTCCTCTCGATGAGTTCATATACAATCAATAAAAGTTAAATTTAGATTAATTGTCTATGAGGCTCTTACTCTGTTTCTATATATTTTGGAATTCATTGGTAGAATTGCTCATTAGAAAATTAACTTAAAGATGTGATTAAGAACTTCTGATTAATAGTACACTACCAATTATTTGCACTTAATTATATTATCCAGTGAAAGGTTTGAGTCAAGCATTTTGGCTTCATTTTAAAATGACATGGGCAGTTCAGAGGTAAAAATGATAAACTTCATGTACTTAGCACTTCTTAAACTGTCAAAAAACCCTCTTAAACTGTTGAGTGCATCTAATGAAGTTCAGTGAATTTACAAGTACAGTTTATATCTGTTCTAAATTGCTGACAACTTAATGTTGCTTCATAATATTGAGCTCTTGGTGAAAATATTTTATGGCAAGTTAGGGAATACAAATAGATGCACTATCCTAGTGGGGATCTGTATTTGCGATGAAGATTGATGTCTTTTATTCTCCACAGGCAATGACAAGGAATGCTATACAAATAATTCATTGAACACCCAAGAAGTCACATTATCTTATACAATTGTCAGAAAGATACCCACTCAGGGCTCAGAGCTGTTATGGACAAAATTGATCTTAGCCAGAAATCATTAAGTCTCTTTTCTCTCAGCATTTTTAGTGATAGCTCATCTAGGTCTGTGGTAGTCCTGAAACCAAAATAATGCCCTTTTATTCATCTGTTCACTCATGCATGCATTTATTTAATTATTTACTTGTGTGTTTATTTTTCACTAGACCTGTATTTTTTTTCACTCTATAAGACTAATTTACAAAGAAGGTGTCAATCTGCATTGGTAAAGATGTCAGGAGTTCTCTACAGCAAATGAAATCACAGGTATTTTTAAAAAAATCATATTTATTAATAATTTTTGTCACATTTCTTCCTGAACACATTCCTCTTCTTCTTTTCAGTGAGCCATTCCTGCTCACAAGGACTTAAAAAAGAAGAAATAGCCATTCTTCAGAGCTAACAAATATGTCAACTTTTTTGGTATTATATACAACATTCAACACCTGTAGCCCTTCACTTCTGTAATAGAGAGACAGAGAGAGAAGGGGGGGAGGGAGGGAAGGAGAGAGAGAAGGAGAGGGAAAGGAAGAGAGATATGCATTTTTCAACTGTTCTAGGGCTAAGGCTGGTCATTATAATTACATAGTACTCAGGTTTGTTTTTGTTTGTGGTATTTGTTCTTTCTGTTTAAACTGTTGAAGTAATTGTTTATATTGTTTTCCTGTTTGTACTTTATTTACTCTATTCTATTTCATATAAATTCCCCCATCCCACCCCCCTCTCTAAATTCTTCAAATATTCCTTTCTTACCATGCAGTAATATTCTATTATATTTATTTAACATAAATTGGCTAGCCATTCCCCAATCAATAGACACCTATTGTATTTCTGTTTATTTGCTACCACAAAAAGTGCTGCCATGAATATTTTGGTATATATCATATAGAATTTTTTGTATTTGCCTCCTTAGGGTATATGCCTAGAAGTGGTATCTTTGGGTCAAAGAGTATGGGCATTTTGGTATTAAAAAAAAAACTTATCCTAAATTATTTTCCTTAATGGTCGGACCAATTTGTAGTTCCCCCAATAACATTTGTGTGCCAGTTTTCCCCAATCCCTCAGTATTAACTATTACACATTTTGTCAACATTATCAGTTTACTGAGGGTCAGGTAAAATCTCAGGGATGTTTTGATTGAAATTTCTTTTCTTATTTGAGGCTGACTACAACTATAAAAAGAAAAAAAAACAGAAAAGAAAAAGAAGGAAAACACAGCCAAAGGTGGCAGGCTTTAAAAGGCGACAGAGAACAAAAAAAAAATTAGCTATTTGTTCTTGATTTGTTAACTTGGTTCTGCTTATTGAAAGTCAGGAATTTTGGGTAAGATTTTTGTCCCTCATTTCTATACTTATTTGATTATTTTTACCGACAATTTTTGTGCTTTTTTTTAAATTGTAAAAAGTATCACATATTCATAACTCTTTACTATATTACTTCTCATTTACACAAAAGTCAGACTCCTCAATGTTTGTGACTGATGACTGTATTCATATGATTTGAGGTAATTATTCCACTTAGAACTATCTTACAAAAGCCATTTTGTCCAATTCAATTAACCAAACATTTACTAAGTACATACTGTGAACAGATCTCCAAGTGAGCTAGCACACGCACAAAAAAGAAAAGACTGAACCTCTATTTATCAATGCCTGCTTCCAACTTTTGATCTATAGGTTATTTCAAGAGTAGGCATCAATTTCCATAATTATATGTTTGAACAAATTGTTCCATCTTGTACCTTGTCTATATTACTAAAGCACATTTTTTTTAAAGCTATGTAAGTTAATTCAAAGTGATCACAGGTCAATATTACATTTTCCCAGCTTAACTAACCACTTGTGGACTGTTTTCCAGGTTGTGTCCAGTGACATAGACTTCCTTACATGAGCAAATCTCTCCTCAGAAATGTCTTAAGTGAGATGATCTTTCATATTATCTTTGTGTGTGTGTATTAATTTATTTTTAATTAATTAATTAATTTAGTTTTAGTTTTCAGCATTCACTTTTATAAGATTTTGAGTTCTAAATTTCCCCCTTCTCCTTCCCCTTCCCCTTCCAAGATGGCATGCAATCTAATATAGACAATAAATGTACCCTCATATTAAACATATTTCCATATTAGTCATATTGTGAAAGAAGAATCAGAACAAAAGGGAAAAACTATGAGAAAGAAAAAAAGTAACAAAAAACAAAACAAAACAAAACAAAAAGAGATAAATAGCATGTTTTGATCCACATTCAGACTCCACAGTTCTTTCTCTGGGTGTGTATAATATTTTTTTTATCAGGAATCTTTTGGAATTTACTTAGGTAGTTGCATTGCTCAGAAGAGCTAAGTTTAACGAAGTCAATCATCACTCAATGTTGCTGTTTCCATGTAAGATGTTCTCCTGGTTTTGCTCACTTCGCTCAGCATCAGTTCATATAATTCTTTCCAGGTTTTTTCTGAAATACACCTGCTTACCATTTCTTATGTAACAATAATATTCCATCACATTCATATGCCATAACTTATTCAGCCATTCCTTAATTGATGGGCATCCCCTCAATTTCTAATTCTTTGCCACCACAAAAAAAAGTTGCTATAAATATTTCTGTACATGTGTGTCCTTTTCCCTTTTTTAATGATCTCTTTGGGATACAGACCTAGTAGTGGCATTATTGGATCAAAGGGTATGCATAGCTTTATAGCCTTTTGGGCATAGATTCAAATTGCTCTCAAGAATGGTTAGATCAATTCACAACTCCAACAACAATGCACTAATATTCCAGTTTTCCCACATCTCCTCCAACATTTCTCATTTTTCTGTTTTGTCATGTTAGCCAATCTGATAGGTTTGTTGTGGTACCTCAGGGTTGTTTTATAATCAGAGTTGTTTCTAATCAACAGGGATTTAGAGCATTTTTTCATATGACTATAGATAACTTTAATTTCTTTCTCTAAAAACTACCTGTTCATATCCTTTGACCATTTATCAATTGGGGAATGACTTGTGTTCTTTTAAATTCAACTCAGTTCTCTATATATTTTAGAAATGAGGCCTTTATCAGAACCACTGGTTGTAAATATTGTTTTCCAGCTTTCTGCTTCCCTTCTAATCTTGGTTGCATTGGCTTTGTTTGTGCAACATCTTTTAAATTTAATATAATTAAAATTATCCATTTTGGATTTCATAATGTTCTCTTTTGTTTGGTCATAAATTCTTCCCTTTTCCATAGATATAACAGGGAAACTCTTTCTTGCTCTCTTAATTTTCTTATAGTTTCATGTCTAAATCCTGTACCCATTTTGACCTTAACTTTGTATAGGATATCAGATGTTGATCTATGCCTAGTTTCTATCATAACATTTTCCAGTTTTTCCTGAAGTTTTTGTCAAATAGTAAGTTCTTATTCCAGAAGCTGGAGTCTTTGGGTTTATCAAACTGTAGATAACTGTAGTTATTGCCTACTGTGCCTTGTGTACCTAATCTATTCCACTAATCCACCACTCTATTTCTTGGTCAGTACCAAGTAGTTTTGATGATTGCTACTTTATAATACACATTTAGATCTGATATGGTTAGGCCACCTTCCCTTGCATTTCTTTTCATTAATTCCCTTGATATTCTGGATCTTTTGTTTTTTTTTTTCCAGATGAATTTTGTTATTTTTTTTCTAGCTGTATAAAATAATTTTGGTAGTTTGAGTGGTATGGCACTGAATAAGTAAATTAATTTAGATAGAATTGTCATTTTTATTATATTATCTCAGCCTATCCATGAGGAATTGATATTTTTCCAATTATTTAGATCTGACTTTATTTGTGTGAAAAGTGCTTTTAATTGTGTTCATATAGTTGCTAGGTTTTTCTTGGGAGGTAGACTCCCAAATATATTATGTTTTCTACAGTTACTTTAAATGGAATTTCTCTCTTTATCTCGCTGCTTGGCTTTGTTAGTAATATATAGAAATGCTGATTATTTATGTGGGTTTATTTTGTATCCTGCAAGTTTGCTAAAGTTGTTGATTATTTCAAGTAGTTTTTTAGTTGATTCTCTAAATATATCATGATATCATCTGCAGAGAGTGATAGTTTTGTTTCTTCATTGCTTATTCTAATTCCTTGAATTTTTTTTTCTACTCTCATAGCTAAAGCTAGCATTTTGAGTACAATATTGAGTAACAGTAGTGATAATGGACATCCTTGTTTCATCCTTGATCTTATTGGACATGCTTCTATCTTATTCTCATTACATATAATGCTTGCTGATGTTTTTAGATACTTACCATTTTAAGACAAAATCCATTGATTCCTATGCTCTCCAGTGTTTTTAATAGGAACGGGTGTTATATTTGGTCACATATTATCTTTTGTTCTGCCCTATCTGTCTGTATTCTTGTCAGAAGTTTCTTGGGGGGTAATATTTGGCTATGATCTCTCAAGATGAATTCTGTAAATGGTGAATTCTTGCCTGACACAAACATGTACATAAGTTTTTTTCTGTGCTGTCTACTTCAAGATTCAGAGCTAATATTATTTTAGAAACTACAGTAAAGTGACTTGTGATGTACGGCTCTGATGTTTCCTTTCATGAATTTCATGAATTTCCTCTGCAGTTTTACTTACATTCCTTCTCAAAAACTCACTCATGCACTCTCTCCTGTTTAGAATACTCTGAAAAGCACATCTTGCCTCTTCTTTGCTCATTAAAATTAGCATCATGATTTGGTCAGAAGTAATACATATTCTATTCTGTCCAGTTCTGTAATTTCACTGATGTAGGGGAAACTCTCTCTCTCTCTCTCAGCTCTGGGCATTTTTATTGGCTGTTCCTCTTGTCTACAGCATTCTCCCTCTTCTTCTCTACCTCCTGACTTTTGTCACATCCCAACTAAAATCCTACCTTCTACCAAAAGTCTTCCCAAAATCCTCTGAATACTGGTGCCTTTCTTCTGTTAATTATTTCCTATTTCTCTTGTGTATGACATGTTTGCATATAGTATTGTCTCTCTCATTAGATTCTGAGCTCCTTGAGAACAGGGATTGTCTTGGATCCTCTGGGCTTAATAAACTGCCTAGAACATAGTGGGTGGTTAATAAATGCTTTTTGACTGACTAAATATGTAATTATATCTATGTCTACACACATATACAGGCAGGTAGGTAGCATGATAGATAGTATGCTGGACCTGGAGTCAGGAAGACTGATGTTCATGAGTTAAAATCTGGCCTCAGACACTTACTAGCTGTGTGACCCTGGGCAAGTCATGTAACACTGTTTACCTTAGTTTCCTCATATGTAAAATGAACTAAAGAAGGAAATTAAAAACCACTCCAGTATCTTTGCCAAGAAACCCAAATGAAGTCATGAAGAGTCCAATACAACTGAAAGAATCATGAATAGAAACATCACACATAAAAAATATATCCATATACACACATATGTATATATTCATATGCAGATATACTTATGCATCAATTAGCTACCATCAATGTAAATTAAAAAGGCCAAAAACTGAATGGGAAAAATAGAGAGGATGGAATTACTTGTGGGAATCAATCAATTTTCATTAAGTGCCTATTATATGTCCAACACTGTGCTATGTTCTAGAGATACAGAAAGAGCCAAAAAATAGTCCCTGCCTAAAAGAATCTTACAATAGATGGAGACAAGATGGCTGAAAAGCCAGGAAGTTGCCTGAGCCCCCCCCCATTTTCCTTGGAAATAATATTAAATCAAGCCTCTAAATGGATTCTGGAGTGACAGAACCTATGAAAGGATGGAGTGCAACAATTTTTCAGCTTAACAGAAGGACTTCAGGAAATGTCTGTCTCACTTGAGTAAAAGGGGAGCAGAGACCAGGTACAGGTGATGTCTGGGCAAGCCAAGAGGAAGCTCTTAGCCACAGCACAGATCATCAACTGAGATCCTGAGGTCCTGGCTCAGCAGGTCAGTGGCACAATAGGCCAGCTGTGAGACCTCCAGCACCAGCACAAAAAGCAAGCTGCCAGCCCCAGAAGCCAGCAACAACAGGCATGACTAGGCCAGGCCACCCCAGCACAGTGAGTAAGCTGCCAGTGCACAAAGCTGGTGATGAGGTCCCTTATTTCCAGGACAAAAATCTCTGGACAGTGACCCTTATGCCCCAGGAGGAGAGATCATTTTTAAAAACCACAAAATAGGGGGCAGCTAGGTAGCACAGAGATAGAGCACCAGCCCTGAAGTCAGGAGGATCTGAGTTCAAATGTGGCCTCAGACCAAACACTTGACACTTACTAGCTGTGTGACCCCGAGAAAGTCACTTAACCCCAATTGCCTAAAAAAACCAAACAAACAATAAAAACCACAAAATAGAGAAAAAAATGAACAACAACCAAAAGTGAACATTGACCATAGAAAGTTACCATGGTGACAGGAAAGATCAAAACAGAAACTCAGAAGAGGACAACATTATCAATATACCTACATCTGAAAACTCATATTTGAAGATCAAATTATCTGTTCAGCTCTGGTCTTTTCATCAGGAAAATCTGAAAATCCCATACATCATTGAATATCCATTTTTCCCTTAAGGGATTATGCTCAGTTTTGCTGGGTAGTTGACTCTTGGTTGTCATCCAAACTCCTTTTCCTTCTGGAATATCATATTCCAAGCCCTCCAGTCCTTTAATGTAAAAGCTGCTAAATCCTGTGTAACCCTGACTGCAGCTCCTTGATATTTGAATTGTTTCTTACTGGCTGCTTTAGTATCTTCTCCTTGACCTGATAATTCTGAAATTTGGCTATAATATTCCTTGGAGTTTTCATTTTGGTATCTCTTTCAAGATATCATCAGGATGTGATTTTTTCAATGACTATTTTACCCTCTGGTTCTAACCGCAGGGCAGTTTTCCTTGATAATTTCTTGAAAGATGCTGTCCAGGCTTTTGTTTTGATCATGCCTTTCAGGTAGACCAATAATTCTTAAATTACCTCTCCTGGATCTATTTTCCATCAGTTGTTGTTTCAATGAGTGTTTTACATTTTCTTCTATTGTTTCATTTTTTTTTTTAGTATTGCGCAATTCTACCTTTTAAGGAATTATTTTCTTCAGTTAGCTTTTGAACTTCCTTTTCCATTTGGCCAATTATACTTTTTAAGGAGTTGTTTTCTTCAGTGGTTTTTCTTTTTTTCACATTTGGCCAAATGTATTTTTTAAGAATTGTTTTCTTTGGTTAATTTCTGTCCTTCCTTTTCCAAGCTGTTGACTCTCTCTTGCAAACCTCTCCTTTTTTCCCAATATTTCTTCTACCTCTCTTATTTGACTTTTAAAATCCTTTCTGAGCTCTTACAAAAAGGCTTTTTGGGCTTGAGACCAGTTCATATTGCCCTTTGAGGTTTTGGATATGGGCATATTGGCAAATTCTTCTGAATTTGTGTTTTAATCTTATTTATCACCATAGTAAGAATCTATGGTCATTGTCCATTTCTGCTTTTTTCTCATATACATTTTTCTCAGCAGAATGTGGCATCTACACAAAAATTGGTCATGTATTAGGGCATAAAACCTCACGGTCAAATGCTGAAAGGCAGAAATATTAAATGCATTCTTTTCAGATCATGATGCAATAAAAATTATCTGTAATAAAGGGCCATGGAAAGATAGATTAAAAATTGGGTGAAAATTAAATAATCTAATTCTAAAGAATGAGTGGATTAAACAACATATTATAAAAAACAATCAATAATTCTTCAAAAAGAATGAAAATAATGAGACAATATACCAAAATTTATGGAATGTAGCCAATGCAGTACTTAGGGGAAATTTCATATCTTTAAATGCCTACATGAAGAAAATAAAGAAAGAAGAGATCAATGAATTGGGCATGTCACTAAAAAAAAACTAGAAAAGCATCAAATTAAAAATTCCCAATTAAATACCAAATTGGAAATTCTGAAAATCAAAGGAAAGATTAACAAAATTTCAAGTAGGAAACCTAAGAGCTGGCTTTATGAAAAAATACATTAAAATAGATGAATCTTTGGTTTAATTTGATTAAGAAAAGACCGAAGGAAATCAAATGACCACTGTTCAAGTAGGAAAATAAAACAATCATTATGAGCTATTTTGCTTCACTGTATGCCAGTAAATTGGGACAATCTAAGTGAAATGGATGAATATCTACAAAAATAAAGGTTGTCCAGATTAATAAAAGAGGAAATAAAATACTTAAATAAACTAATTTCATAAAAAAGAAATTGAACAAGCCACCAATGGACTCCCTAAGAAAAAATCCCCAGGGCCAGATGGATTTACGCGTGAATTCTACCAAACATTTAAAGAACAATTAATTCCAATATCATATAAACTATTTGGAAAAATAGGCAAAGAAGGAGTCCTACTAAATTCATTTTAAGACACAAATATAGTGCTGATATCTAAACCAGGAAGAGCCAAAACAGAGGAAGAAAATAATAGACCAATTTTCCTAATGAATATTAATGCAAAAATTTAAATAAAATATTAACAAAGAGATTACAGAAACTTATGATGAGGATAATAGAATATGACCAAGTGAGATTTATACCAGGAATGCAGGGCTTATTCAAAGTAAGAAAATCTATCATCATAATTGACCATATCAATAACAAAACTAAGAGGAAACATATGATTAACTCCATAGATGCAGAAAAAGCTTTTGACAAAATACAGCATCCATTCCTATTAAAAACACTAGGGAGCATAGGTATAAATGGAGTTTTCCTTACCAGTAGTATCTAAAACCATCAGCAAGCATTATACATAATAGGGATAAGCTAGAAGCATTCCCAGTAAGATCAGGGGTGAAACAAGCGTGTCCATTACTGGGGCCATGAGGTGGTACAGTAGAGAGAGGAACAACCCTGGAGTCAGGAGGACCTGGGTCCAATTCTGACTTTAGATACTTGACACCTTCTAGTGGCATGACCCTGGGAAAGTCACTCAACTCTGATTGCCTGGCATAAAAGAAAAAGGAAAAAAAAACAGAAAAAAGAAAAAAAAAGGATGTCCATCATCACCACCATTATTCAATATTTTACTAGAAATGTTAGCTTTAGCAATAAGACAAAAAAGAAATTGAAGGAAGTAGAATAGCAATGAGGAAACAAAACTATCATTCTTTGCAGATGATATGATTGTATACTTAGAGAATCCTACAGAGTCAACTAAAAATTATTGAAATAACTTCAGCAAAATTGAAAAGATATAAAATAAACCCAAATAAATTATCAGCATTTTTATATATCACCAAAAAAAGGTCAGCAGCAAGAGATAGAATGAGAAATTCTACTTGAATTAACTATTGAGAATATAAAATATTTGGGACTCTACCTGCTAAGAAAAACCCAGGAACTATAGAATACAATTACAAACCACTTTTTCCACAAATAAAGTCAGATCTAAATAATCAGAAAAATACCAAATGCTCACAGGCTGAGCTAATATAATAAAAATGACAATTCTATCTAAATTAATTTATTTATTCAGTGCCATACAAATGAAATTACCAAAAAAATCATTTTATAGAGCTAGAAAAAATAGCAACAAAATTCATCTGGAGGAACAAAAGGTCAAGAATATCAAGGGAATTGATGAAAAAAAAATGCAAAGGAAGGTGACCTAGCCATACAAGATTTAAAACTATATTATAAAGTGGCAATCATCAAAACCATATGGTACTGGATGTGAAATAGGGTTGTGGATCAGTGAAATAGGTTAGGTACAGAAGAAGTAGTGGTCAATGACTATAGTAATCTACTGTTTGATAAAAACAAAGACTTAAGATTCTGATATAAGAATTCACTATTTAAGAAAAACTGCTGGGAAAACTGGAAAATAGCATGGCAGGAATTAGGCATAGATCAACATCTTATGCCGTATACCAAGAGATGAACATCTTATACTGTATACCAAGATAGGATAAAACTAGGTACATGATTTAGACATAATGGATGATACCATAAGAAAATTAGAAGAGCATGAACAGTTTCCCTGTTAGATTTATGGAGAAGGGAAGAATTTATGACCAAACAAGGGATAGAGAAAACTATGAAATGCAAAATGTATAATTTTGGTTACATTAAATTAAAAAAAGTTTTGCACAAACAAAGCCAATGCAACCAAGATTAGAAGGGAATCAGAAATCTGGGAAATAATTTTTACAGTCAGTGTTTTGGATAAAGGCATCATTTCTAAAATATATAGAGAACTGAGTCAAATTTATAAAGATATAAGTCATTCCCCAGTTGATAAATGGTCAAAATATATGAACAAGCAGTTTTCAGATAAAGAAATTAAAGCTACTGATAGTCATATGAAAAAATGCTCTAAATCTTTATTGATTATAGAAATACAAATTAAAACAACTGTGAGGTACCATGTCACACTTATCCAATTGACTAACATGACAGGAAAGGAAAATGTTGGCAATGATGGACAAAAGAAGAAGGAAAAGGAAAATATAGGGGAAAATTGGAACACTAATATATTGTTGGTGGAGTTGTGAACTGATCCAACCATTCTTTAGAGTAACTGGAACTATATCCAAAGGGATATAAAACTGTGCATACTTTGATGCAGCAATACAACTATTTGGTCTATATGTCAAAGAGATCATAAAAAAGGGAAAAGGACTCACATGTACAAAAATATTTATAGCAATTCTTTTTGTGATGGTAAAGAATTGGAAATTGAGGGGATGCCCATCAGTTGAAGAATGGCTGAATGTGTTGTCGTTTATGAAAGTAATGGAATACTATTGTGCTATAAAAAATGATGAGCAGGTGAATTTCCAAAAAATTTGGAAATAATTATATGAACTGATGTTTATTGAAGTGAGTAGAACCAGGAGAACTTCATACACAGTAACAGCAAAATTGAGTGATGATCAACAATGATAGACTTAGCTATTCTCAGTAATGCAATGATACAAGACAATTCTAAAAGAGTCATGATGTAAAATGCTATCCACATCCAGAGAAAGTACTGTGGAGTCTGAATGCAGATTGAAGCATACTACTTTCAGTTTTTAAAAAATATTGTTTTTTTCTTTCTTGTTGTTTTTCCTTTTTGTTTTGATTCTTCTTTTATGACATGACTGATGTAGAAATGTGTTTAATATGATTGTCTATGTGTAGCCTGTGTCATATTGCTTGCTGTCTTGGGAAGGAGGAGGAAGGAGGGAGGAAGAAATTTTTCTAACTCAAAATGTGATAGAAGTGAATGTTGAAAACTGTCTTTACATGTAACTGAAAAAAATATGATTAAGAGAGGAAAATAATCTTATAATATAATGAAGAAGACAAAATGGAAACAAACCTATACAAAGTAAACTATATATAGGATAAATAGGATAAAATTAATAGAGGGAAGGCACTAAAATTAAAGGGGTTAGGGAAGGCTTTCAATAATTACTAATGCTATTGTGGCCTTAATTCAAAATATTTCCTGAAATAAAGACCCATTTTTGAAGCTAACTATCTTCTAGTCACTGTGGTATGGTTGTAGGAAGCTGATCTAGGATTCAGGACAACCTGATTTTAGGTCCTACCTAAACTGACTACTGACTGGATTAGTATGGCAATTATCTAATTATCTAAGACTATAAATTGCCAAGAAGATGCCAATCTTCATTTGTTGAGGAAGTTCCTTACTGGGAATTCCCAAAACCCATAAAAACACAGATCCAGAAAATATTTTCTTCAGTGAACTTTTGTACCTCCTTTTCCATTTAGCCAATTCTACTTTTTAAGGAGTGCTTTTCTTCAGTAATGTTTTTGTACCTCTTTTGCCATTAGGACAATTCTGTTTTCTTTAAGGTGTTATTTTCTTCAGTATTTTTTGTGCCTATCTTACCAAACTGTTAATTCACTTTTCCTAATTTTCTTCCATCACTCTCATTTCTTTCCCCAACTTTTCCTCTACCATTTTTCTCTTTCTTTAAGTCTTTGTTAGTTGGACTTGGGTCCAATTAGCATTTTTCTTTGAGACTTTTCTTGTAGTTGTTTTCTCATCATTGTCTTCTGAGTTCATGTCTTGGTCTTTCCTGCCACAGTAGTAGCTTTTTATGGAAAAGCAATTTTTTTGTTGTTTGCTTATTTTTCCAACCTATTTCTTGATTTTGAATTTCATGTTAAAGTTGGGCTCTGCTGTGTGGGGGTAGGGAGGCACTGTATTCAGCTTTAGTCTTTTTTGTGCTATTATTTTAGGAGCAATTCTGGGTGTTTGTAAGTTTTCAGTGCTTCCAAGGTGATGTGATCTGGGGAGAGGTTACTGCTCTCCTCATCTGTTCTCCATACTTTACCCAGGAAGGACCCCTTCTCACTTGCAGTTGCAACTGCTAGTGTTCCTGTTGGCCTTAGAGAGTGACCAGTACCCCTACTGTCTTGCAGCAACAAGCACTAGTGCTCCTCTTGGTCTTGGAGGTGGGACCAGGGATCCTGTTCCCTCCTCTTCACTCTGGAACCATGACCCACAACTTCTTATGGCCAATAGAGTTGCCAGTTAGTACCAGGTCCTACATTCAGTGCCAGTAAAGGGTCCCCTATAATCTCTTTCTGACCAATTGTCCAACTATCTTACCAGCTTTGGGCTGAGAGCTCCCAATGCTGCTGCTGCTGGCACTGCACCATGTTCTTTCCTACCAGGGCTCCCTGCCCCCCTGTTCCCTGACTGGGTTACAGACCCTCTGAAGTTGTCTTAGGCTAAAAAAAATCACTCTCACCTCTTGTTGCATCTGTTGCTTCAAAATTGGATTTGAGGAGTTATTTAAAAATATTTTTAGGCAATTGGGGTTAAGTGACTTGCCCAGGGTCGCACAGGTAGTGAGTGTCAAGTGTCTGGTCTGAGGCCAGACTTGAACTCAGGTCCTCTTGACTTCAGGGCCAGTGGTCTATCCATTGCAGCACCTAGTTACCCTTGAGGAGTTATTTTAAAGTTGTTTGGAAGGGCATGTTGGGGGAGTTCAGCTGCACTGCTGCCTAGATTCTGGCATCTTGGCTTCACTCTACCCTTCTGGTATTTTCAATAACAAAACCTCTGGAGGGCTTAAAGATAGAATCTTCCCTACCCCCATTTCTGTCCTGAAGTTTGAACCATAGCATATTGAGTAAATGTAAGGTTCTACTGTGTGGAAATATGTTGTAAATTTACTATTATTTCAGCAGCAGCTGAATATATCTAATCTCCCCAGAAAAATGAAATCTCATTTTCTATTATTCTAGTTAAATCATTCCAAAGAGCAAAAGGGAATTTTCATGGCAATGAAAATAACCTGAGTAAAGCACATCAGTCACAGAGATATTGGGTGCTAGGATGTTGTTCTCCTCCATGAGATTAGCTATTGATTGGTACAAGGATTTGTCCTTTATTGCCTTGTGTTTTTGTTGTTAGAAAAAGGAAATGGGAGAAAATATTTATTGATTGGCTGATTATAGGACCATTTATAATTTCTTACTTTAAATTATTAGCTTTTATAAAAAATAGTGCCACATTATAGACTGAGGCATTTAAATGTGAAATACTCAAGCTTATAGCAATTGTGAACCCTAAATAGTAAATGAGATATGTTTTACAAAGTGTAGTAGAATGTAGGCTTAGGAAGTCAACCATAATATTAATATTTTTGTGCTTAGGTTCTGTTCAAGTCAGGATTGATTACTTTTTGGGCATTGTCTAAATACTATATTTTAATTTGCTTCTGTAGACTGTATGTAGAAAGAAGCACAATAACAGCAGAATATGTAACAGAAATACGAAGTGGTTCCTCATTTTGCAATGTGAATGTTTAAGTTACAGTTTCTAATGGTAGGTGGATGTTATTTTATTTAAAAAAAATAAATTCCAATGTCATTTTTTGTACTTGGCTTCATAAAATTCAATACAAAATGTTATCCTGGCTCAGAGAATTGCAATTGTGTCTGGAGAATTTCTTTCCAGAATCATAGTATACTCTAAGTAACTAAGAAACCTACAGAAAATGATTGTATTTGTGAATTGAATAAATACGTAAAAGATGGATGTTAATACTCATTGAAATAACTACATTACAAAATTGACTTTGTTGTTTTGCTTATAATTTGACTCTTTTTATCTGAGATGTGCATTTTGATAATATGATAAAAATTTAATTAATTAAAAAAGCTAGACAATGATAATATATGACATCACAGGCAATTTGTTATTTTAACAATATCTATCTATTCAACATAAATGCTTCTTTTAAAGATAAAATGTTGAACTTCTATGGTTTTTCCCTTAATCTTGAACTAAAAAGAAAGAGTTGAGATTTTTTGAGAATATCATCGAATCTCTACATCAGCAAGTTTCATTTGTAATTTTAAAACTCTTCAACTTTCACTTTGGTTCACTAAGTAACAATTGAAATTACATCTGTTTTAGGGAAGTAGAGTGATTTATTAAGATGATTCAAATTCTGATCTGTAGATTCATTGAAAATTAATTACTTGAGTTTGGAGTTTTTTTTGCCTTCTTAAATCACAGCTTCCTTTCTTGCTACTTTAGGTATGATATGGAGTGTTTGTTATTGTAAAGCACCATAATCATACTGAATGCATTTGCATTGAGTTCCAGTCCTGGGAATGAATGGGTGTATTAATAAAGAAAAGTCTTTGTGAGAAGGAAGCAGAGAATATTTAGGGCAAACATGAGCCTTTGGATGGCATGGAAAGTAACTGCCTAACCACAAAAAATGATGCATATAAAAACAGTAAACTAAAATATGGTTTTAAAAAAGAGTAGTAAATTAAAAGAAGAACATAGTCTGGAAACAAAAAATGCTAATATTACATTACAGAATGCTAGACCAGATGGACTATTAGTCTTATGGAATATGCTCTGTCAATCAATCATTCTACAATGTTGATCCTCCCTCACCAAATTATCCTGTATTTACTTTTGTTATGTTTTATGTACCTACATGTGAACATAATGAAGTGTTTCATTGGTAGTCTGTGAGCCTAGGAAATGTATGGCAGAATCTGGAATGTAATAGGTACTTAATAAATGCTTGCTATTGGTTTGGTTTTTTTTTTCCTTTCATTGATTGGTTATGATCAATGGCAAAGTTGTTATTTGAATCAACATCTTTTGACTTCAACAGGCATAATTTCCATTTCCATATCACATATCCTTCCTGAGTCTCCAGTCACCCACCAATCTACAATCATTTTCTGCAGAAAAAAGATTTTTTTAGTAGAGTGGCCTTTTCCACATTCCCCAGCATTTCCCCCAATATTACTTTTTATCCTGCAAATCTCATTTACTTTTTCTTATTTTCAATTGTCCTAGCCTAAGATGGGAATTGTTGAGATATGAAATAAGAAGAATTGGTAGTGGAAAGGCCAGAAAGATGGGGATGTACATTTATTCAAATACTTCTTTCATACTTTAAAGAGAACTCTGACAACTTGATCTTTAGTCTTTCATGTGAAGATTTTTGAATGTTAATCTTTTTGAATTCTTAGTACTCTAGCCATTTGCTTGTGTGTGCCTCTCCTGTATTTTTATCTAAAGAAATAAAAATGAATTGCCTGGTACCCACATCAATAACTGGTAAATCAGCCAATTATTTATGAAAGTGAACTGGGGAAATACACATTTAGTACTTCTAGAATACAGTTGTTAAATCCTTATTAAATAAATAGAGAAAAAATTTTTAAATGTAGGAATGTTTACTGCTCATGGATAGGAAGAACCAAAATAATAATATAAGAAATATTGCAGAAGCAAATTTAAAGATTCAGTGCAATACTAGTCAATTTATCAGAGACAGATAAAATTATTAGAAAAATTCTTTTTAGGGGGTTGGAAGGAATCCCTAGACTATTAAGGGAAATAACGAGCAAAGGAGGAATGAAGGAGGAATATCACTTCCAGACCTCAAACAATTAGAAAAGAACAATCATCAAAGTTACTTAGTACAACTTAAAAAAAAGAAAAAGAAAAGTAGATCAATAGAAGAGATTAGGCAAGGAAGAATGAAAAACAAACATACAAACAAAAAACTCCAGTGTTTGATAAACCTGAAATGATGAAATATCTAGAAAAGAACTCTCTATTTGACAGTAATTTTTAAATATGTCAGGTAAAATTTAAGTTTGAATCACTATCTTATGTTACATCCCACAATAAAATTCAAATGGATATAATATCAATATTAAAGATAAAGAATGAAAATCAATTAAATTGAAGACAAATAATAAATAAATAATATTTAATTAATTTTTACATAATTAAAATTAGTGGAGAACCATATCAGAAAGCTTTCAATAGTTATGGGAAAAGGGTAAGTTCTTGACCAAAAAAGGGATAGAAATAAATATAAAGGTAAAATATATAATTCTGTTTATATATAATTGAAAAGGATTTTTATGAATGAAATAAATGCAACTTGGATAAGAAAGGAAGTAGTTGGATGGAAAAAACATGCATCAAATTTATCTAGTAATGGTACATTATCTAAGATATAGATAGATAAATGATAGATAAGTAGGTAGATTGATAGATAGATGATAGATAAATGAAAATGACAAACACATAAGACAAAAAGCCATTCCTCAGTAGATTAATAACTAAAGAATATGAACAGGTAGTTAAAATCATTGCAAATGATTGACTACCATATTCAAGAATGCTCTAAAGGAATAGTAATAAAAGAAATGCAAGTCAAAAGAATTCTGTGGTTTCACCTTACATACATTAGGTTGTCAAAGATGACAAAAAATTGGTATAGTCAAAGTTGGTGAAACTTTGAATTATCCAAACTATTCTGAAAAGCAATTTGGAATTATATAAAGTGACTAAAATCTTTATTCTCTTTGACTCAGCAATTCCACTCCAAAGCATATTTCTAAAGGAGGCATATAAAGAAGGCTTCCATATACATCAAAATTTTATGGTAACACTTTTTACATTAGCAAAGGGCTGAGAAAAATAGTTAATTTGTAGATGGTTAAGAAAATTTTTGGTACATGAATGTAATATTACTTTGTTGTTAAAAAATGAAAAATTTGAAGAATTCTGAGATGAATGGGGAGATGTAAGAACTGATGATATAAGAACAATGAAATAAAAAGGAACATAAAACAATATACATAAGTATTATAACAATGTAATTGAATAGGGAAAAAATAAATCAATTGAAATAAATGCTTTGAAATTATAATGACCAAGTCTGCCCCTTCCCCCCAAAAAATAATAGATTAGTGAAGGCACATCCTTAGTTTCTTTGCACAGGAGAGAAACAATAGATGAAGAACACTGTATACTATGTCAGACTTTTTCAGTGTTGGTTATTTTTGATACACCCCTTTTTACAGGTGGTTAGAAAGGATAGCTACTAGAAGGAGGGTAGGAAAAATATATTGGAACTGTATAGAAACAAAAAAATGAAAAATATATATTTAAAATTATTTCACTTGGTAAGTATTTTAGTTTTAATACTCAATTTCATACTTCTTTTATGTAAAGTTCTCCAAGAGGTCAGTCACTATCTACTGGTAAGAGATCTTGACAGGTTATCTCCCAGGGCACTGAGTCTTGAGTCATCACTCAAGGGCCTAATTGCCACCTTCTTCTTTTCCTTTTCTCCTTCATACCTCCCTGATGTACCAAAGGGCTTTGGAGACTTGCAAAGTAGCTTCTCTGTAGAAAATGACTAAGGCTTCCTTTTTTAAAAGATACTGTCATCCTAAATGTGAGGTCAAAATGTGCAAGGCACAAAAGTTTTCCATTAAGGAGGTCTGTGGGTTGTGCTCCTCTGAAATATAAGAGAAATAGATATGTGGGTGCCATTTGATTGAGATTCATTGGCAGACAAGGGAGAAGAAAGAAAAGATGTAGCACTAAATACTCTCAGTGAGTATGTACACCAAATTTTAATTAAAAGCCCTTATATTACTTCTATTATTATTATTTCTTTAGTTAAGAAATGTTGGTGTTCACTTTGCATTATCACCTTCAGAGTTAATTGAGAGAAGCACCCAGGGGTAGAGGGACAGGAAAAGAAGAGAGAGAAAGGGAAAAGATAGTTGAGATGAAATATTTCATATTAAATACTCAATTTTGCTTCCCTTTTTATCTATTCACTGCTTGGTATTCCATGGTCCTTTCTCTGCTCCCTCTGTTTTTCTCTCTGACCTTCTGTTACTAGGGCAACTAGGTAGTGCAATGGATAGAGTGCCATGCCTGGAGTCACCAAGACTCTCAAATCTGGCCTTACACACTTACTAGCTGTGTGACCCTGGGCAAGTCACTTTGCATGATTTGCCTCAGGTTCCTCAGCTGAAAATAATCTGGAGAAGGAAATGGTAAGTCACTCCAGTATCTTTTCCAAGAAAACCCCAAATGGGGTCACAAAGAGTTGCACAGAACTGAAAAAAAAACCTAACAAAAACAACACATGTGAACATACATACACATACATACAAATATGTCACAGTCAGACATGATTGAAATCACTGAACAATAACAACTTCTGTTATTACACAATGGAATGACAGAGTTCAAATGGTCCAAGGTGGAGGTTTTCCAGTGACAGCAAGCAGAAGGATAGAATATTAGTAGACTATTTAACATTGTTAATATAGTCAATAGATCTAATCGTTTCAGAAATGTTTTCCCTCAAATATGAAATAAAAGTCTAGTATAGAAGTTCTTAGTCTATAGACCTCTTGGAGGGATAAGTCAGCTACTTTATTCAGGTACACCCTTTCTACTGTAAATACAGGTGACTGAATTAATAGAAAGGGCAACACTGCTTCTCATGAGATAGCAATCAGTCAATGAACATTTATTAAGTGCCTGTGCTAAGCTAAATCAATTAATCATGTCAAAAGAACCTATTATATGCCAAGAACTGGCAAGACATTGTGGATATAAACAAATAAAATGGAACATTCCTAGCCCTCATAGTTTTAACATTCTGCCAAGGGAGACAATAGGTAAAAGAGAAGGTCTTCAGACACAAAATTAAAATTCTACACCTTAGAAAAAGGAGGCTTTAATAGCTCAATTGCTTATGAAGAAGCCAGCACAGAAATTGCTTTAAAGTTACCAAACTTTTTATCTCTGTCCTAAGTCACACATCTCTAAAGGACTCTGATAGAGTTCTGGAAAATATAACTGACAGAATTGGGACTGATAAGCCTAGGCCAAGGAAGAACCTTGGCTAAGGAAGATGGTTAGATTCAGGAAGGATTATCAAAGAGGGAAACCTTTCCTGACTTCTTCCTTGAGGTGGCAAACTTCAGATTGGAGGCTTGGCTTGGTGGGACTTAAAGAGGATAGACTTCTTCTAATACTAGGAAAAGGGGAGTTGCAGTAGGGAAAAGAATGCAGTATTCTGAAAAGAGCATCATAATGATCCAGCTAAAGAGAATGCAGTCTGAACTTACTTTTCCAGTGGCTGAAGATGACGAAAGGCTGCAGCTGCCCACTGATGAGAAAGCCAGGAGGGTCAAGATGATTGGACCATACAGGAGATGCCTTTCAGACATCTCAAATTAGATGTTCAGTAGACATCTTAAACTCATTATGTCCAAAAACAGAACTAATCATCTTTCCCCCTAAACTCTCCCATGCAACTCCCACTTTTCCTGTTACTATAGAGGGTAACACCATCATTTCAGTCCCTCAGGCTTTCATCCTATGAGTCATCCTGGGTTGCTCACTATCTCTCACCCCCCATAGCCAAGCTGTTGCCAAGGTTCATTGATTTCACCTTTACACCATCTCTCTAATAAGCTATCTTCTCTCCTCTGACACTGCCACCGCTCTAGTGTAGCCTCTGATCATCTCACACCTAAAGTATTGCAATGCTGGTGAGTCTGCCTGTTCATCTCTCTCCACTCCAATCTATCCTCCATTTAGTCATGAAAGTGATTTTCCTAAAATGCAGGTGCAGTCATGTCATCCCACATACTCAATAAACTCCAGTGGCTTCCTATTGCTTCCAGGAACAAATACAAAATGCTTTCTTTGGCATTCAAAGCCCTTCCTTATCTAGTTCACTCCTACCTTTCCAGTTTTCTTGCATCTTACTTTCCAACTCATACTCTCCCATCTAGTGATGCTGGCCTTCTTGCTGTTCCATGAACAAGACACTCCCACTTCTCTGCTCTGTGGATTCTCTCTGGGAGTTCCTCATGCCTGGAATGCTCTTCCACCTCTGCTCTAACTACTTACTTTTCTGGCTTTCTTTAAATCTCGACTAAAATCCCACTTTCTTCTCCAGCCCCTCTTAATTCTAGTACCTTCCCTTTTATTTATTCTATAGATAGCTTGCTTTGTATATATTTGTTCCGTTGATTGCAAGCTCGTCAATAGCAAGGAATGTCTTTTGCCTCTTTTTGTGTCCCTAGCACTTAGCGCAGTGGGCCTGGCACAAATACCCTTTGACTGGTTTGACTGAGTGATTAAGACAAGTTCAGTGACTAAACAACCCTCCCGGCCCAGTCGGTTGAGTAGTCCATTAACCAACTGACCAGTGAAGGCAAACTCAAAAATATCCAAGCTCAGTGGCCAAGCAACCAGTGTGGTTTAAAACAGTAATATATCACTGATAACATCACTGATGCCGTGCCTTACAATGAACTTTGAGAACATTTTCTGGAGAAATAAGAGCTAATGAGGGTATATAGTTCCAGACTTATGTGTTGTATTGGCCATATATCTTTCCCTCATGTGTGTGTCTCTACCACTATATTTTAAGTTGGTTCCTATTCTCGTCTCCCACCTTCATGGTCTTAGTGTATACTAATGGATGACAGAGTACACCCCTTGGTTTTGAGGGAAAGGCTTTGTAACAACTACTCCTCCTGTGCCATTTGAGTAAACACCTTTGCTAAAGAACTGAGTTTGCTAGCTAATCATGGCAAAGCACACTTATAGGGGCATATAAAATAATGTTAGGAATACAGCCACTCACAGGTCACCTCCTAGAACCTTGAGGAGTAGCAACTGCCCTTATGTGAAGCCAATCTTCAAGTTCCAGTGAGGGTTTCAAAGATGAGCCCTGAGGTGGATCTAACTATCTAACCATCCATCCATACATTCATCCATTCATCCACCCATCTTTCTATAACCCAATTATCATAGATTATAACCTCATAATAAAACCACATAAAGCATGTGCATTTAAATATTCTATGCATAACATGAGGTTATACAGTCTTATATATAATAAAGAAACAAGGGACTTAAGTGGTAAAACACCTGAAAAGACCCTTAGGGACCCACTCAGGGCCTTTAGTTCACATTTTAATATTAACTCTTCTGTTTAGTGAAGGTTTGTGAGGTTCTACTATACTTTTCTCCCCATTTTAGGTTCTATAATATAGGTCTCAAATTAATCCTGCTTTATGCCTCAGAGTGTTATTAGTTCTACCCTTAGAATTCCATTTTATTTCTTGCTTCATGTGCTAGATGGTTTTGACCTTTTAAACAATGATAATAAATGCCATACTAGTCTTTGACCTTCTTCACCTCTGAGATGACACTTGGAGAGCTCTGCTGAGAGGTATAATATTCAGAAAAAACTTTTTGCTCCAGAATTAGATTCATGGAAAGACAGTATAGTGAAAACAATACCAAATTATGGTATAGAGCAGCCAACAGTATGTTGGAGAGATACAGATATATAAACAGCATAGATTGAGGTGTTGTCAAATAATAAATCAAATAATAATCAAATGTGACACGAAGTCAACTGGGAAAGGGAACTGGAGCACATCAGATATTTTAGTTTAAACCACCTTTGGGCTACTTTGTGTTTTAAATAACAGACTATGTCACAATAAAATTTATTCTCCTAGCTATCAGAGGCAGCTGGTAACACAGTAGACAGAGGGTTGTGTCTTAGGTTAGGAAGACCTGCACTCAAATATGGTTTCAGGCACTTACCAGCTATGTGACCCTGAGCAAGTCACTTAGCCAGTGTCTGCCACAGTTTCCTCAACTATAAGATGGGATAATACTAGCACCTATCTCTCAGAGTTGTTGGGATTTAATGAGGTAATATTTGTAAAGCATTTAGCATGCTGCTGGGCAAATAGCAGACATTTAATAAATTCTTGTTTCCTTCCAAATGAAAGGAATAAATTATGGTAATGATCATTGACCTCACATCCAGTTTATTATTTGGAAAATCTTGAATAAGAAGGTTTGTGAGGAAAAATTATTGGCAAAATGATATAGGTTCATTGAAATAGAGTATGTTGAAGGGGGGGATGAAACAGGAAATTCACTTGTTCTAATGAACAGAAACCAAGTAGGTTTTATTCACTGAACCATCTGTACAAATTATGTATTTTCATGAACAGAGATCATTTTCAGTAATTCTGAAGAACAATTTTACTTGTACTGAAATAACTATGTCAAAAGTTCAAGGCATCCCAGGTTGTCTTAGACCTACATAACAAAAGTTTGCTAAAATTTAAAGTTCCATCAGTCAATATCAGTTGCCTGCTACATACAAAGCATTGTGCTAGATCATGTAAGGCATCTAAAATAATATAATGCAGAAGCCTTGTGTAAGGTAGCTTACAACTTAATTGAGAAGTATATATATATATATATATACACACACACACACACACACACACACACACTCACACATATATATATATATATATAAATGTGTGTGTGTGTGTGTATACACATCCCCAACAATAACATGACAGAACTTCCAAATGAATGGTGCAAGGGTTACTAAGCTGTAGAAGTTCAGATATCTTCAAGGCATAGGGTAGTTAAGGAATGTATCACACCAGAGGTGAGATTAGAGAGGGCCTTAGATAAGAATTTAGGAAGTTGAAGGATAGTTGGGGAGCAGGTGGTGTCCCTTATTCAAAGGCAACAAACCATAAGGAAAGCCATTGAAAAAGTTCTAGCCTCTGACCTGGTACAAATGGGACCACTGATGAACAAATCATGCAGTGAAAAGGAGCATCTCCCCAAATGTGCCAGCATGTCACACTGTAGACCAAACCCACTAAAGACACAGTCATTGTCATGGAGTTCAAAATCAAGCTAAGAGATGGAGACTTCTCATCTGAAGCAGGTACGGTGGGGAAAAAAAGTTCTGTATTTAGAGTCAGAGAACCTAAGTTCAAATCCCTACCTATACAACATTGGGCTTCCTGGGTTTAACCTCTCAGTTTCCTCACTTGTAAAATTGGGCAGTTGGTCTCTTAGCTTATTTCTAACTCTAGATCTCTAATACTTATGATTTGCACTTACTAGAGTACCTAGTACATAGTAAGTGCTTAATAAATGTTTGTTGACTTAAGAATTGAGATTATTTGGTGGTCCGAAAGAGACCAAGACTGGTATAAATTGGTGACATGCCTTCAAGAATCATATAAATTTTGATCAAAGCATATTATTTCCTCCCTTTCTCTCTTTTTTCCTTGTTTCTTCTTTCTCACGGTTTCTCCCATTGGTTCTAATTCTTCTTTACAACATGACTAATATGAAAATAGGTTTAATATGAATGTGTATGTTGAGCCTATATCAATTGACATGCTGTCTTGAGTTGGGAGGAGGAGAGAGATGGGGAGAAAATTTGGAACTCAAAATCTTATGGAAGTGATATTGAAAACTAAAAATAAATAAATATGTTTTAAAAAAAGAATCATAAATTTTGAAGTATGGTACAGATAAATCAAATTAATTTTGGACTCTGAAAATAAAACCATATCAGTTTGAAAAGCAGCTGTAGTTGGTGGAGAGAGGGCTCCTCCTAGAGTCAAGAAAACTGGGGTTCAAGTCTTACCTTTGACACTTCTCAGTGACCCTCTAGGTAAGACAACCATACAAGAAGTAACATATAAGTTATGGATCCCCATTAGTTAAGAGATTTTCCCATCTAGAACCTGCAAAAAGACCCTTGGCTTCTGACAGAGAATCTTCTTTCGCAGAAGGTTTTCCAATAGTATAATTTTTCCCAGTGCATTACACCTTCTTCTTCTTCTTCTTCTTCTTCCTCTTCTTCTTCTTCTTCTTCTTCTTCTTCTTCTTCTTCTTCTTCTTC
>NW_020950566.1:2392954-2455248 GCF_900497805.2 Vombatus ursinus | reverse complement strand
TCTTCTTCTTCTTCTTCTTCTTCTTCTTCTTCTTCTTCTTCTTCTTCTTCATCTGTCAGAGACAAGGTTTATTAAAACACTGTTTGGGGATGGGGGGTGAGATTCCTAGTGAGTCTTCAATATTGGCCAGATGTTAAGAATCAGAGCCTGCCTTTACCTTCTTTGACACAACTTGCTGATCACCCATGGGCATAAAAAAGTCCCACCAACTTGAAGTTGGGTACTCTCTTATTTGGTGGATTTTTTCCATTTTTTTCCTTAGTAGTATTTTTCCCAATTACACGTAAAGATAGTTTTCAACATTCGTTTTTGTAAAATTTTGAATTCCAAATTTTTCTCCCTTTTTCCTTTCCCTCCCCTGTCCCCAAGATGGCGAGCCTAATTGGTGGATTTTTGAAAACCGCTAGAGTCACCACACTTTGCCCGGCTGACAAGAGTCTTTTCATATGGAGATGAGGGCAGCCAAATTTATAGATGCTGAGCATGAATGTATCCTTGCTGCATATGCTTGCTATGTTAAGGCTAAGCAACCCTTCTTTTGTTAAATGCTCAGTGACTTCCAAGTGCTTCATTTCAACCCAAATTGACTTTGAACTAACAGAATGCCAGAGTCAGACCCACCCCTTAAAATCCGTATTCATTAGTAGCCTCACTGACTACCCTATACTCTGACCCTGCTCTGAACCTGCAGCTGTTTCCCTGTCAAGTTCTCAAAAGACATAGAGGCAATGAAATACAAAATATATTCTAGGGACAGGAAAAAAGTCTAATCTTAGAATATAGAATTCATAACGGGAACTAGTAGGAAATAAGCCTATGTAATGATCATGTTTCCCAATTACATTAACATCAAAGTCAATTCTCTCTCTCTCTTTTTTTAACCTACTGTTTGTACCCACCTGCATTAGAAACATTTGAAGGGTGGTCATATGAAAGAAGGCTTAAGTTTCTTCTGGTTGGTCCCAGATAGCTGAACTAGATGGAAACCTACTGTTTCTGCCCACCATGCAGAAGCTGGTCTATTTGCATTTAGCCATACCCTGCATAAATCTAACTGACAGCTAGGTGGTGCAGTAGGTAGAGCACCAGACTTGGAGTCAGGAAGACCCCAGTTCAAATTTGGCTATAGATATTTACTAGCCATGTGACCATGGGCAAGTCACTTAACCCAGTTTGCCTCAGTTTCCTCACCTGTAAAATGAACTGGATAAAGAAATGGCAAAGCACTCCAGTAACTTTGCCAAGAAAACCCTAAAGGGACTCATAAAGAGTAGGACATGACTGAAATGCCTGAATAACAACAATATAAATCCAAAGAAAAAAATTTAGACCCACTTGCTAACACAGCATGACACAGGACTTTGGTGCTATCTTTGCCTTGAGAGAGATAAGCTCGCCTAGATCACTATATGGAAAAAAATAAATCCATATATTTTCATAGTATATAAGAAATTCAGAAAGTGAACAGAGTTACTTGCTATGTGACTAATTGAGCAATATAATTCCCTAAATTTGGGAGGCAGCATGGTCTAGAGTCAGGAGACCTATATTTGAATCCTCCCTTTGCCACTTATTACTTGTGTCACAATGGGCAAGTCAATCTCTGTGCCTTGATGACTCCATCTATAAAATGACATGGTTAGACTAGTTGATGCTCATTCCAACCCTATGTTTACTGTATAAACTGATGAACCTATAAATTCATGCCAATTTCTCTACATGCCAGCCCAATATCCACATGGAATTAATCCTTCTTCTAATTAAGACTGATACTCAGGATACTATGAGTCAATGGACAACGGCTCTAAAAATGTTAGCGTTTTTGGTGTGGCCTAGGTGCTCTGGTCCATTATAGCCATACTCCCACCCCTAAGTGTTCTCCATTTAAAGGTGAGTATAATCACCAATATCATCCTGAAATTTCACCTCATCCTTTCATAGTTTGCATTAGAGCAGAAATAATTAATCCACTCAAAAAAGATGTAGACATCTGCAGATGGGCTATAAAAAATCATAGAATATCAGATTTGGGAAAAAAAGAAAAACCTCAATAAATATCTAGTCCAACCCATCCATGAAAAGGAATGCTTTTCTCTATAGCACATATGATAAGTGGCCATCTAGTCTTCACTTAAAGACTTCTGATAAAGAAGAATATGTCACCTTCCAATGGACCCCATTCTACTTTTGTGTTATTTTAATTGCTGGGAAATTTTTTACTCTTTCCTCAAGCCTAAATTTGCCCCCTTTACTACTTTTCCACATTGTTCCTAGTTCAGCTATCTGGGACCAAGCAGAGGAAGCTTAAGCCCTCTTTCACATAACTACCCTTCAAATACTAGTATGCAGTTGCATGTCCCCTATAAATCGTCTCTTCTCTAGGCTAACTGTACACAGTTACTTCAAGTAATTCTTATATGAGACAAACTCAAAGCCCTTCATGAACTGTTCTCTTTTCACTCTCTAGCTAATCAATATCCTTTCTAAAGTGTAGTGTGAAAACCTAAAAATAAATTGCTGATGTGGTCTGACCAGGGCCAATACAGTAGGATTATTATTACCTTGTTCAAGATAAGCTTCTTTTAGTCAGCTAAGTGGCACAGGAGATAGTGTGAACATGAAGTCAGGACGATCAAAATTCAAATCCTCTCCTAGACATTTATGTGCTATTTTACCTTGGGTAAATCCAC
This sequence comes from Vombatus ursinus, assembly GCF_900497805.2. NCBI lineage: Eukaryota > Metazoa > Chordata > Mammalia > Diprotodontia > Vombatidae > Vombatus > Vombatus ursinus. Next base: position 2,452,558 of record NW_020950566.1, on the reverse strand, counting down.
ATTTTGCAGATAATGAAAAACCAAGACCCTCTTTCAGTCTTGGTTTCATTATCTGCAAAATGTAGATAATAATACTTACCTCACAGGGTTGCTAGGAGTATGAAGTAAGATAATATATGAAAAGCGCTCTCAAAACTTAAAGTGCTGTATAAATGTTAGCTATTGCTATTGCCATCAACTTCTTAATGCAGCCCAAGATTTCATTAGCTCTTTTGGCTACCATATCATTGTAGATGCTTGCTCCATTTCTGCCATCACAACCCGTGGCTGTGTGTCCAGCTCACAGGACTTAAATCTACAAGATACATTAGAGAGCATGCAGTCCAACTTCCATATTTTATAGATGAGGAAACTGAAAAGTAAAGTGACTTTCACAAGGACATATACTAAGTACTAGAGCTGGAATTGGACCTCAGGTCCTCTGGTATCAAATTCAGTGCTCTTTCCCCTTCTGCATGTATCATTGACTGCTTCATTCCTCTCTGGGCCTTATTCTGAAATCCGCAGACTTCCTTCTTCATCATTTGCTAACAGGCTTTTCATCTTGGAATCTGTCTTTGCCAGTATCTGCAACAGCCTTTTCACACTGGAAGATCACTGCACCCCTGCAAAACCTACCTCTGATTGATGGTTTCCTCTTATAACTTGCACTCTAAAGAAAAGCCCCCAATGCCATCCAAATTCAGATTCTTCTCTGGATCTTGCCCCCGACTCTCCTGACTTCTTCTTCCAACATGCCTTAACTTAGGTACTTTCACCTTCTTCTTACCCTTTCAGCTTCCTTTTATGGGTTGGCTTCCTCTTTTAGAATGTAAGCTTCTCCAGGTCAGGGAAATTTCTTATTATTGTTTCTGTTTGTTTCCCCAGCTCTTAGTTTGGTGCTTAGTACATACTAGGTGTTTAATAAATGCTTGTGGCCTTGCCTTGATGTGGATACCTTATAATAGCAGAGGGAGAATATTGTTTATATACAATCAGAGCAAATTGAGTGCCTGTAGAAGTTATTTAAATTCAGTAATTTTTTGTGCTAGTCTAGAACTAATAGCAAGCTAAACTGTATATTAAGTACCTGTAATTCAGCTTAATCAGGAAAATTGATATATAAAGCACTCTGGTAAGCAGTTGTTATAAACAGCTGTCCAAATACATAAGATGAATTATTTTCATTAACACACTTTAGAAAGTCTATGCTTTCCAGAACATTAAATACGCTTAATCTCAATTTACATGATTATTAGTAAACTTGAATCTGTTTTAGAAGGTAAATATCAAGAATCTTGTAATTTCTAGATAAAACAGAACACTTTAAGGATAACAGAAAGAGCACTGGCCCCACCCTACCCCTCTCACTCTTCCTTCTATCCTATTCCCATTATTAAATTCTAGTGGAGAACGACTATAGCTGGCACAGATTCTGAGGTCACAATGACTCTTCCTTATGCTAAGCAGATGAAATGTCAGAATAAAATCATAGCCTGGCTTTGGATTGAATCTTAAATTAGGGAGATAAAAAAAAAAAACATTTGAAGTGTTGTGTACTATAATTTTAATTTGTATCTCCTTATTCCCATCCAGAGCACTGGAAATCTCATTCTCTGTCATGAACATTACTTGATAGTTAAGCTACCTTCCGATGAGCTCATACCTAGAAGAGGGGACTAAAGAAGCATCTTAGAGATACTGCTCATAGAAATCAACATGCTATTTGATTCATTCCCTTGTCTCCCTTTCCTTTGTTAAAACGTTAAACACTACTCAGTAAACCACAAAAGCTCTATATATTATTCAATAAATGATTAACCATAATGCCATCTCTGTACTTGCCCTACACCAAGTACATTTTTTGGGTGGGGAAAGGTTCATTAATTGAAGAGGTGCCAAGTGAAATTCTCCAATGTATTATAGAAACTTACTGGAATTTGACAGGCCTTCTCTAAAGAGAAGCCCTTCCGTTATCCTTGTAATTCATCTGGCTATGATTAGAATACTACATTCAAGGTGACCTCAAAATTTAGGAGAAATGTGAGAAAGAGACTGAAATAATTAAATTGAATAATTATCGAGTGTTGACCATGCAAGGAAAGCACTGTGCTCTGCTAAGAATACCTTACTAGGCTACCAACAGAAAAACATGAAAAAAAAGCCCTCAAGTTGCTTATATTCTATATGGGTTGGGGGGGGGAGATATAAACTGTACATAAACAAGAAAATTAAAAACTGTATATAAAATAGTGTGTATGCAGAGTCTTATTAAAACCTCCAAATGAATCATAGGTACTAAGGACATAGAATAAACTCAGAGTATCCTGCCCTGAACTCTATTTGCTTTTCCCTGTACAGACCAAATTTAATGACCTGATCTCACCATCCCACTTAACACCTCCTTGTTTGTGGCTCTCCAGGTTTGGGTGTACTTTTGGATTTATCACAGGTTGTTATTGACACTTGCATGTGTTTCCACGCTGCCCTCTAAGTCAAAGCTTTGTTTTCTTCTCAATAGAGAAGAGAATTTTCTTCTTAATTGGCTAACAAGGGCCTTTACAGTTGAGGCGGATTTCACTAAGGTTGTACCTGAGGGTGTGCTGGGAAATATTTAACAACAAGCTTTCTGGAAAAAGAAAAAAAAAATTGTATATGTGCTTGTATGTATATAGTATATATGTGTGTGTATATATTTATATAATTATGCATATATGCATGCTTTTAAGTTTAATCATCATTAAAAATTTCTCTATCACTCTCTTCAGTATAAATAATCAAAAAAACCCAATAAATTAAGCCCTGATTTTTAGCATCTGACAATTTCCAAGGTATAAATGCTTGCATTAAAAATTTAATACTAAAATTTTAACAGTTGGCTCTTGGGAACCTGTGTAACCTAAGTCTATTATACTCCTAGCTGTGTCTATGAGGAAAGTGGATAATTCACATAAGAATACTTTAATGCCCTGTTGCTTAGTTGGTTCAGGCCAGAGTGGATTTAGGTCTTAAATGAGTGGCCTGGCTCCCTAATTGACTTTGTGTAGTGGCTACAGGAAGTCTGGTGCAGTTCAAATACTACTGAGTCATGCTCATGGAAACTGAATTTCAATCCTGGCTTTATGTCATTTTACCTCATGAGATCTCAATTTCCTTATCTGAGGGATAATTATAACAGAACAGAAAGAGTGCTAACCTTGGAGCCACAGAGACCTGATTTTAAACCCCTCCTCTGACACTTACTATCTGTCTAATGCCAGTGGGCAAGCCACTTAGACTCTCAGAGATTCAGTTTACTCCTCTGTAAAGTGGGGGCAATGATAATTCTGTCCTCTCACAGGGAGTATCTATAGCTAAATTAGTTGAGGAAATAAGGGTCTAGATATAACTGTATTCAGGAATAGAAAAATTCATCAGACTCTGTTCAAGACTCTTTTACATGGGGAATTATGACCAAATACTTTTGACAAAGGGTTTTGAGGTGAATAGATAACTTGTTTTCCCCATAAAAATGTTAACATTTGTAGAACTTGTTAGAAGTCATTTGGTAGGAGAGAAAATGAAAATTACTCTTTGTCATTGGCAACTGATTCACAACAGATAGCCTGGGCAAGGGGCAGAAGTAGTACGAATACTATTTGGTTAGTTAAGCCTGATTTGTAGAAAATTTTTAAAAATAAAAGAGGGAGAGCATTGCAGTGGAATTTGGGAAAGATGACCTCTAGTCTGGCTCTGACACTATAACTAATTATGTGACTTTCAGAAGTGCCTCAGTTTCTTCGTTTTTAAATAAGATATATCTGACATCCCTAATTCACAAGATTGTTCTGAGGTTTGAATTTGTTGGACATGAATAATGATAAAGGTAATAAGGATAACTCACACACATGCAATATATATGCTACATATATATTATAACTATATGTACACTATGTGTATTATTTTATATAGATATATCTGTATATATACAATATGTAGAGAGACACAGGCAAAGATTGCTTTAAAGTTAACAAAAATTTTACACATATCAGATCGAATCTCACAATAAACTTATGAGATAAGTGTTATTATTACCTACTTTTTTTTTAACAGATGAAAAACCTGAGATTAAGAGAATTTAAATGATTTCCTCAGGTCACACAGCTAGTAAGTGTCTGAGGTAAGGTTTGAACTTCTGTCTTCCTGACTCCAATTCCAGCACTCTAAACTGGGGAAGTGTTTTATAAAATGAAAATGCTATACAAATCCCAGATAGTGTCATTAGGTCAAGACAGAGACTAGGCCTGATCCCAGGAGGTCACTATAAATAATCATTGGAGAAATAATAAAGATCTGTAGCACTAGCAACATTATCATTAAAGTGATTTGATGTTCCATTTTTTTTCTGCAGGTCAGTTCAAGTTTTTCCCTTACTCTTCTGGATACTTAATGGTCCTGTAAGACTATCTAGGTGAACATATTTTCAGGAAGATGGGTGGATATGAAAGTTTTATTCAGGGCTTCTTTTTCCAAATCTAGGTCTTTCCATTCCATCATGTTATCTTTGATGTTATGAAAGTGATAACACCAAAATGGACAGATCATATTGAAAATTTCTGGGTTCTTTATGGGATGGGATAAGCACAGCCATAGGGTCTAAGTGGTGGAGAAGCCAGAAGAGAAAGAGACAACCTTAAGAGGGAAAGCTAGGTCTGGAGGAAACTGAGCAGGCAATCGAAATAGCTTCCAGCAGACACTGTAGCTTCTATGAACTTGAAGGTATTAGATTTAAACCTTACTGAATCCCTAATAAAGATGTTATAGGAACTATAACCTTCCCTTTCACTCCTCTTGAGAATAGATTTTTAAAATCTGATTTTATTGGCTATGGATTTGTCCTACCTAAAGGTAAGAAGCTGGGCTATATAACATTTCAATGTATCTCACATCTTGCATTTTATGACATACTGAGAATTTCATAATTTCTTTTTATCTTATATTTGTTTAATTGCTAAAAACAATGATTTCCTATGTTATAATATGTGATTGACAATACCTCCATGAAACAGATGTGCATTTCTTTGCACAGTGTCTGGTACATAGTAAGCACTTAATATATGTTTGTTAACTGACTGGCTGACATCATCAATAAATTCTTAAAAACTTCTCCATAAATTGTGTTTTTGGAAAACATATCATATTTTAAATGAAATAGGGAGGAAAGTTATTTAAAAACACACTCCATAGTAGGAGAGATCGACTATTCATTTGAATAAGAAGTCATCCAATGCAAAACCATAAGCATTTATTAAATACTCAGTATGTGCAAGACAGTGTTAGGTGCTAGGTAAATAAAGTCAAAATAAAAAATATTCCCACTTCTCTTCCCCAAATTAAAGATAATACATTCTACTCAGATGGATACAATAAGGAAGACATCTTTCCACTAAACATAAATACCGCCTGTCATTTCTGGACAATGCTGTGCTTTCAGAAATGACATTTTAAAAGAAATATGTTTATTTTTCAATTCTTTGGTTTTGCTAGAAAACAGACATGGTTTGGATTTTGAAAGAAATCAATGAATTATTTTATCCCTGTAAATTGTGCTACATATCTGTAATGTTTATTTTTAAAATACTATGAGTGCTTTCAAAAACAGATAGTACATAGATGGCTCCTGTACTGACCTAATAGACAGTAATAGCTCATTTGTAAGTTTTATAGTTTAACAGTCTAATAATTCACTTCCAAATCCTTAATAGGCCTTGGCATGAGAGAACACAAAGAGGGTTCAGAGGACTTGTATAGATTATTAAATAAATAACACTCATTCTTAAAACAATATGCAATTAAGTGCCAAGAGTTTATGTGCATACTGAAAAGACCTGCTATTTTTCTTACCTGTTCAGTTTCTTTCACATTCTATTTTTCAATAGTGCCATGGTTGCTCTTCCAAGGGCTTATTAGCTGCAAGTTGTAAAGGGTCTTAGGCAAATGCATTATCTATAGAGAAAGGGAACTTGAGAACAATTAAGCTGCATTTTTTCAACAGAGAGTCTTCTGTTCAAGATACTTATAATAAAGTCCCACTAAGTAGGTACTTTTGAGAAGTTGTTAATACGATTACTATGCTAAAACAAAACTTCTATTTAAATTTCTTAACAAATATATCTTGCTCATGACTTGGTCCTCTCTGTTACATTTATCAATATGGAACTTAGCAACAAACTTTTCTATCTCTCCACCCTAACCCATTGCATCTGTATTTTTGTTATCAATAGATATTTAATAAATGAGTTTTGGAATTGAATTAAACATATAATTCAGTGTAGGTCTATAATTATATACATTTTTATTGCACATTATTGTTACAAAGTACTTTAATGGAAATTATGTCACTCATTCCTCATAACAAAACTGTGTATTTGGCAGGTGAAACATTATCATGCCCATTTTATATATGAAGACACTGATATTATTATTAGTAATATTGACAGCAATAATATCAACTTTTTATTTAGTGCTTGAAGTCTTTCAAAGCACCTTATGCATGTTATCATTTATAATGATCATAGGATTGGGAAAAGTTGTATAGCTTGTCCAAAAAAGTCATAGATATAGTAAATGGCTTCTATATTTCAACCCTTCAAATTAATTATAGACAGTTACCATATCCCTTCTCCCCTACTCCAAGGATTTTCTATTATGCAAAATATCCCTAATTCCTTTGATAAACTTTCCTATGCGTAATCTTCTATGTCCTCGCCCTCATGGATACCTTCTTCTAGATGCTTTATGATTGCCAGTCTCCTTTATAAAATGCAACATCCATAACATACATCCTCAAATGATCAGAACAGAATGTAGGGGAGATATCACTTTTAATCTTATGAACATTTTATCTTACAGTTTGTGAAAATAGCTAGATATATTCAGACAAAATTCTGTCTAATCCGACTTCCCCTATCTTATGTATATGAAGATGATTTTTTGAACCAAATGTAGTTTACATTTATCTCTATTCAAGTTCATTCTACTAAATCCAACCCATTGTTCTAGCATGTTTGAGATCTTGACTCTTCCAGTTTATTGGATATTATTCATAAGTATTATCTGAAAATTTGATAAGTGAGCTATCTATGATTTTATCCAAGTCATGGAAAAAATAGCAGCACAAGTTCAAGGAAAAAATTCCATGAGCTATTCCACTAGAGACCTTTCTACTCAATAATTTTGAACCATTAACACCTACTCTTCAGATGTTGTCCTTCAACTAGTCCCAAATCATGTATAAATAGTTGCACTATTATCTACATAATAATATTGAACAAGAGTAGCTAGCATTTATATAGCATGTTAAAGTTTGCAAAGTTTTTTATATATGACCTGGCTAAATGGGAACTTGTTTTGCTTAACTATGCATATTTGTAAAATAAGGTTTTTTTTTTATTTTTCAATACTGGGAAGTGGAAGAAAAAAGATGTTTGTTTATTGATAAAAAAACAAAATTTAATTAAAAACATGACATATCTTCCCTCTAGTATCCATTCTCTACGGTTTTCGTAAGCTTTTTATTATTCAGTAGTACATTCTGTATTTCTCACTAATGAATTTATTTTTAATTCTAAATTCTTGGGGTTATTTTGAATTCTCTACCTGAAACTTACACCTCAATTACAGTGTCTTTTCAGGTATAAAGGCATACTAAATTAGAATATAATAAGAATATAATAGGATTTTTTCTTTTGTGTAAGATCGACAAGCCATTGGTTAGTAATTAGGCCCTAACTCTCCATCTAAAATTTATTTAAATAATAACAAATGAGGTTGTAATCTGAATATCCCAGTCAATCTCTTAAGGATTCCTAGAGTAAATATTTTATCAGAGAAGATTCTTAAAGTAACCATTGATTAGCTACTTCTCTCTTCTTGTTGGTTTTCTATAATTCTATTACAGAGGTCACATTGTCTGGTTATCTAACTGTAAGTGACCTTTTCTTTAAAGCCTGAATTTAAAAGCATTAGAAGCATCTGCTTCTTTATTCTCATTGTCATGTAACATTAGTTTTTTACTTTCCCTCTAATGAAAAACCAATGCTTTCTTTGGTTAGCATTTTTCCCCTAATGCTTTGAGCTACAAAGCTAAAAATCTGTCCAAAGCAGGAAATGTAAAAAACAAGAACATTCTTTAAAATACTTGGGTACAAAGATTAGAAAAATGAATCACATCTTCTTTGCAAGTACTTGCCACAAGCAAGCCCAAAACACTGAAAGCAAAACACATTGAATTGAAATATATTTTTTTAAATGTTACTCTTACTTTCTTCATTTTACCTTGTATTGGTTTTAACCCTAGTTTCTTATATTGTTACTGTTAATATCCTGCAGAAACCAAGTATTTTAAGGTGAATTTCTCCTTGAGGAGAGATTATTTCATTTTTGTCTTTATATCCCAAACACCTATTATAGGTACTTAAAATTCAGCTCTTGTACATAATAGGGCTTAGTGCATATTGGAATAAATGAGTTATTTCAATGATTTTAGACATGTGATGTCATGTTGCTCTGTATTTAGATAACTTTTATTTGTTTCCTTTTTTTGGCTATTATTTTGAGAAAGTAGCTAGAATAATTTCATCATGCAACATTATATTTTCCTAGATTCATTCCCTTTTTAACCTTCCTTTCTTGAGAATCTTTTCTCTTTCTTAGACCTTATTAAAGCTTGATTTCTTGAAACTCATTTCTTTAACTTTTCTCCTTTTTCAACTTACAAAGACTCTTGAACTTTGCTCTTTATCCTTCACATTTGGAATTAAAGATTCCCTGATTATCCTTTAATTAATCCTTTATTACAGCCATAATGTTTTGCTGCTATTTTCATCACTCATTTATATATGTATAAGGGTACTGATGATATGACAGTCTTTGGGTGACTTCTTGCCATTTTAAAGGATCTCTCTACTATCTTATCACTGTATTCTCAGGAGCTATTGGCTGATTGATAACAAACTGATTTTGTGTTCTGATTTTTTGTCACTTTTTATAGCTAGGTGGAAGAATGTAATGTACGGATATAGCAATCTCTCCACAACCACAATAAATGGATCTGAAACTACTTATAAAAAGATACATGTTTTTGGATTTTCCATCTCATTTGATGTGATCATCATTGTGATCTATTTGTAGTTCTAGAAAGTTGCTTTTACATAGTCTGTCACTCTGCATACTTACCATAAATTATTGAACTCTTGAGCTTTCTATGACTCTTTGAAAATACTTGTTTGAAATAAAATGGTAGAAATGTTTATGCTTCCTTTATCACAGTACAAATTCATTCTTTTATTTCCTAATAACATCTTCCACAGCACTAGTTATGATTTCCTTTCTTAGATATTTAAGAATTCAGGCTTTGTGGATTTCACAGAGCTTTAAAGCCTAGAAGGAACCATAGAGACCAACCCTCTCATTTTATGCTTGAGAAAATATTCTCCGAAAGGTTGTTACTTATCCAGGATTACAGAAGTTAATTCAGAGTGGGGGGGGAGGGGAGAAAGCTTCCTGATTTCCAATCTAATTTTCTTCCTACTATACTTCAAAGTTTATCTTGATTTATTTTTGAAGTATTTTTATTTGAATCAAGTCTGAAGATAGAATGCAAATGAATGTTGGCACCAGGCAAGAACATGAATAAATTATTGAATTGTCTTATGTTTTGATAACAAAGATAATTATCCATTTCTTCAGGGAACAGGATATAGTTTTATTACAGGCAGCAGGAATAGAGGAAAAGGGATGTTTGTGAATGATGTTATGGAAGAATTGGTAATTGGATATGGAAGGTAATGGAGAATGAAGAGACAAACATTATATCAAGGTGGATATAAAGTGAATGGTAACACTTTTTTAAAAGAGTCATGTCAGAAGGAAGATCAGATTTAGGGAGGAAGAAAAAATACTTTGTTTTAGACATGTTGAATTTTAAATGGTGTTGTGACTTCCAAGTAGAGATTTCCCATAGGTAGTTGGAGATGTGAGTCTGGAAATCAGAAAAGAAGCCTTGGATAAACATAAAGGTTTAGGAGTCATTTGACTAATGGAAAGCCTTGAAGCTATGAAAATGAATTAGGGAGTTAAAGGTGAATGTGAAAAGATGTAAGAGTAGAGGGACAAGGCCATAATTCTCAGAGAAAATTCATCTTAAATTTTGGGAAGTGAATAAACATTAGGCCAAATCTAATATGACGATATTTAGGGATAGAGAAAAAGGACTGAGTTTAGAGACTACAGTTGTGATTTCACTGGTACAGGGGACTACTAGATGAGGAAATTCCCTATATTAATGCAGGTATATACCTTTCCTGCAATATAAGGTCTCAGAGAGTGGCCTAGAGTACTGAGAGGTTGAAAACCTTGCCAGGGCCACACAACCATGATGTGGAAGAACTCGAACTTAATCTCAGGTCGTCTTGGCTGTAAGGCTAATTCTCTATTTACTTTGGAAGGGTGATGGATAATTGGGATAAATGTAAAGTTTTATCTTAGCTTCAAAAAATCAATTTCTGAATTACAAGGTAGTAAAGGTAAGTATAGATAGTAATTAGTGGAGAAAAACACTTAGGGTTTTTAGCAGGTTGCTGGCTCAATATGTCAATAGTGTGATATGGCAGTCCCCAAGCCACTCTGAATTTAGGCTACATTAAGGGACACATAGTTTACTGATAATGATAATCCATTTGCATGCTTCACAGATCAACTCACAGCTGGTTAGTTCTGTGGGACATATTATTGAAAGATAACTATAAGTATAAGAACACTCAGAAGAGAGTGACCAAAACAGGGAAGGGTTTTGAAGTCATGTCGAATAAAGATTAGTTAAAAGAACTGGAGAAATTTCGCCTACAGAAGAGATTGCTTAAAGGGGACATAATAGTTGTCATGAAGTATTTGAAGGGCTGACATGTAGTAAAAGAATCATTAAATGTGCCAAATGGCCTCAGAAGCTAGAAAATAGTAGCTAATGGAAAAGAGGAAGATTTAGACAACATGAGGGGGAATTTTTTTTTAAAATTAGAAATGTCTTAGATGAAAAGGAAATCCCCCCAAGATGGTGGGTTTTTCCTTATTGGAGTTGTTCAAACAAAGGTTGAAAGATTGCTTGTCAGGACTGTCATATAGTGGATTCTTGAAGGAGTGAATTGAACTAAATGGACTCTGAGGCAAAATGTTCTAACCCTAAGAATTCATGATAATGATCTAGGAAAGAGAAAGAGGAGGAGGAGGAGGTTTAAAGGCAGACTGAGAACTAGGGTTCTGGCTGCTCTTTCCTCCCTTTCTCATTGATCCATGTCAATTCTTCCTGAAGTTGAATGATGGCAAAGGGTATGGTCATCAGTATAAACTAGTTAGACCAGGTCCTCTGGAGAAAAAGGAAAACATAGAGCTAAAGATTAAATAATATCCATGAGTATTTATCCTGACTCCAGAAGAATTTTTTTAACCCCAGTTTTTACCTTTATGGTTGATGTTATTCAAAGGTCATTTATGGTCATTTATAAGAGGGATCATCACCTTTTGACTCCTTCAACATAAAATCTCATAGCTCTTAGCATTGTAGAACCTTGAGGACACCAAATAGAGCCAAGTTAAAGTTCTGCCTATGACAAATACTGTATAACCTTAAGGAAATCATTTAACCTTTCAGTGCTCTAGAAAACTCTCTAAGACTAAGTTGCAGAGAAAGTGTCAACATATATTGGTACAGGCCAACAGTTTCTTCATCTGGGAGATTATAATATGAGGCAAATCATAGGTCCAGTGCCATTCCCTCTCTAGTCCCAATTCTAGATCAAAAGATCAGATATCATGTAACCTAATGAACCAAACCAAAATTATTCTCCACTCAGCATCTGAGTAATTTTGTTAGAAAGGTGATATGAGATGTAAATGGTTGTTAGAAACTTTGAACTGAAAAAATATAAATTCACTGAACTGCTACAACTAACATTCTGGAGTTGTTATATTTAACATTATAAACTCTAAAAAATCTGTTGAATTTGGGGATAATTTTGTGATTCATTTGTCCAGAATCTCTTACATATTGGCAGGCAAAACACTTTCTTTAAGGAGATTTTCAGCTTTTGTTTTATGTGTGTATGTATTTTTGTACGTGACTTTAATGAGGATATTATTGTATATTTGTTTCGTTACAGATTTTGAGTGCTTCAAAAAGACTCATCCAAAGTCATATGGGATTTAAGTTACAAAGGCAAAAATTGAAATCACATCATATGACTTCCCAAGTTAGTATTTTCATTTTAGTGCGCTACCTGTAGTAATTTGATAGATTCATAATTTCATTGATTTAACTTCCTCCTATTGCTATGTATTACAACTTATGAATACATTTTTGGATTGTGAGACTTTTATTCTTTTAGTTCCAACTAAAATTCCATATTTTACTGGAAACCTTCCCTAACCCCTCTTAATTCTAGTATCTTTTCTCCATTAATTATTCATTATTTATCCTTTAAATAGCTCACTTTGTATATGTATGTTTTCATGTTGTCTCTCTCAATAGACTATAAGCTCCTCAAGGGCAGGGACTGTATTTTGCCTCTTATTGTATCCCCAATGCTTATTACAGTGCCTGACACACAGTAGGTGCTGAATAAATGTTTACTGATTGATTATACATGTCCTAATGTAAATCCTCTATATTGTGAGGGGAATTCACTTTCTTATTTCTTAGGGACAACTTTGGCACTCAGGTTCTCTACATGTTATCCCTAACTTTTACTGGCAGGCCTACCTCTTTTTCTAGTCATATATATCCCAGATGATATCTTTTATATCTCTTGCCTACAAGTTATTGGTCATATGCTAGGGCTTAGGGTGTGTTCAGGGAAGACTAGTACCTCTGATGTGAGTCCTAGCAAGGCCTTTCTCAGGGCTGCTTTCCACCTTTAGTGTCCACCTGATTCACCCAACTCTGATCTGTGACTCAAAGAAGTTGTAGAATGTGCAGTGGTCACATCCTGGTAAACTGTTATAGTAGATGGGCTAAACCAGGTTAAGGGTAAGCAACAGGTCTCCAACCTGTTGATGAATTAGTGTCTACCCAAAGCATGTGAAGACCCCCCCTGCCCCAATCCTAGCATATTGGGTGGATTAACAATTTGTTCCAATACCCATGAAGGTGGCTGAAGCAGACACCATGGAATGCTTAGGGATTGGTTAGTTATCGGAGATGCCAAGGTTATCCACTGCATCCTGATCTATCACCAGTCATCTTGACTTTTGTCTTGTCATTGGATTTTGAGGATCCTGGAAGAGAGAGTGAAGCTGACAACTTCGAGCAACTCTGCCTCACTTAAATCCAATTTATGCACAAATCAAAATATATCAGACATACCATTTTACCATTTTTACCTAACTTAAAGTCCTGTGGCAACAGACAAGTGATGAAGCAGCAGGTGCAAATATACTGCAAGCTGTAGCCATAACCCTGCACATAGTTGGCCCGGTCCATAGGGTCATCTTCTCACTGGACTGATAAGTTACGACAAAGTATGGATCAATTCTCTGCTGCTTGTACTAATTTTGGCCTAACAATTAACACCAAGAAAACATGGGTTCTTCACCAGCAGCACACCATTCATACTGGAACGATCAGTCATAGCAAATGGATAAATATTGAATGTTTTAGATAAGTTCACTTACCTTGGCAGTATAATTTCCAGGGATGTACACGTGGATGATGAGGTTGATGCACGCATTGCTAGAGCTAGCTCGGTGTTTGGGAGGCTCCAAAGAAAGTGTATGAGAGAAGAGGTATTAAACTGTCTACCAAACTGAAGGTTAACAAAGCCATTGTGCTAATCTATTGTATGGCCCTGAAACCTAGACAGTCTATCAGCAATATAGTGTGAATTACTTCCATGTGATTTGTCTTAGGAAGATTCTGAAGATCACCTGACGGGATAAGGTACCAGATATGGAGGTCCTTTCTCAAGTTAAATTGCCAAGCACTCAAACTCTACTGCAGAGAATGTGACTTAGATGGACTGGTCATGTTGTTTGAATGTGAAACATACACTTGCCTAAAAGACTATTTTATGAAAACTCGCACAAGGCAAGTACTCACAGGGAGGTCAGAAGAAGTGATACAAAGATGGTCTCAAGGTATCTTTGAAGAACTTTGGAATCGATTGCATCACATGGGAGACACTGGCAAAAGGCTGCTCAGCATGTCATGCCCACATCAAAGAAGATGCTGTGCTTTATAAGCAAAGCAGAATTGCAGTAGATTAAAAGAAATATGAGATGTGCAAATTCAGAGATCTCCACTCCAAATATTCATGTGGATTATTTGTGCCTGACCTGTGCTGGAACCTCACAAGTTCATATTGGTCTGATCAGCCACAGTTAGACACAGTGTACCTTGACTCCACCATAATGTCATTTTGGTCCTCTTCCAGAATGAAGGACAACCACCAACCAATGTGCTACAGGCTACTTATGTCTACATCACTTCATTATTATTTGTATCACTTATTATATTGATCTTTGGAGATTTGAATGCTTTATGATTTGTTGTTATCCAGCATATTAGAATATTAGTGTCAAAAAGTTGTGATTTTGTTTCAGGAACAATTTATGGTTGATGAAAATGTTATGCAGTTTTCCAAGGTGTCCTGATCTCTTCATTCTGTTCATTTCTGTGCCCAGTTTAGTGTCTTAGAGCAATGCCTGTCTGATATATATGATACCCTGATGGACTAACTCAATAGGCTCTTCATGCAAATGTATGTTATTGTCTGGACAAAAGTCATCCTTTCTCCAACTGTTTTTTCCCCTGCTCTTATTGTCAAACAAAACTCTTTTGAGTTATCTGTTTATATCAGAGCCACTTATTGTAGCAATGTAAATGAGGGCTGTTTGAGTGAGTTCTAGAAGTTTTAAGGTAAGATACTTGATCATTTTCCTACACATTTACATTATATAAATGATGCCAAAGGCTAAATGACTCATAAGTCAGAATTCTTATGAATAAGGGAAAAAAGGGGAAAAATCATGCACAAGACTTAAGTGTTCATATGAGGTATAATAAAGGATAGTCTTCGTGGCCAGTTATAAATGGAAGTGATGCGGCAATATTTAAGGTCTGTGTAACTATTGAGGTGGCAGCTCCAAAGATGTCCTCTCAGTTTTCCCCAATTTGTTTAGGAAAATTCTCATTTTTTACAAGTGGTAGGAATAGTCATTTGCTTTCGGTGATTCCAGGAAGTGTTTAGTGGGCAAACAAAGCATGACAGTTTCTCTATTTTCAGTTCTGTACATTGGAATTTTTTTTGGCAGTATAATACTTATGCCATGGTCAAATTTATTCTCAGATGGCCAGGGACCTGCACTTGAGTTTCAATGGGCTTTATAGAGCATAATGGTATTAAACTGGAAAGAGTACTGAAATTGAAATGACAAATTTAGAGTCCTAGGACTGGAGTTTGAATTCTGGCTCACTCTTGGGCCTTCAATTTCCTCATCTGAAAGATGAGGGGTTTTAGCAGAAAATTGCTAAGATCTTTTTCAACTCTAAATCTTTGATGCTAAATTCTCCCCTGCACAGGTCACCATGAACTCTTAAAAAATGGCATAAAAAAACACCAAAATTTGTTCCTGATTTAACCCTTGACTGTCTTGTGCCACTATCCTGACTCTGCAGCTTACAATGGTGACAGTGAACAAGTCAACATTTGGCCAGAACCTTTTGTTTAGCATTTCATATTTTGGACTGCCTTACATCTAGGAGATTGATTATCAGGAAATTGTCCAGGGCTAGAATAGGCCCTAACAGCATCACAATGTGACCTAAGTCTGTCAAGGTGAGGGAATTGCTTTCAGGCATTGCCATCTAAACTCCTGAATATCTCTTCCTTTTATCAGCATTACAGAATGAAGTCATTGATGTTCCTTTTGGTCACAGACAAGGATATCAAGGACTTTCAGAAAATGTCAAAGTCTATTAAGATGTAATAGCTCTTCAAGGGATAGAAAATCCAAACAGAAGCCTGTTACCATTGTCATATCCAATAATTAGTTTATTTTATATGAATTTTTCTGAATATGTCACTGAAAAATGAACATTTCTAGCATATTGGATTTTTTTTACTCAGTTAACAAAAGGTTATGTCATTAATTATATTTGCCAACTTCCTTTTTGAATAACTGTGTTTCCTAATTTAAACCATCTTATCCAGGAATCCCAGTAAGCACATTTTAGAATATCTTTGGAAGGATTTGTGAACAATCTAAAAGTATGCCCATTCTGCAAATTCTTTAATATTTTAAATTTTTCCATTAAATTCAATAGTTCAATAGTTCCTCTAAAAAATCCCTGTTTTTGTCAGTGTGAATATTCTTTCTACTGAGGCAGATCACATTTCATTTCAATTCAATTTAATTAAATAATTGCTTATTAAATGCCTGCCATCTCATAAGAGCAGTGTCAAAATGCTTGCTGAGCGTGATTAGGTCACAACATATTATAAACAAGAAATTAAAAAGGCAATGCAGAGTAAGGAATGTGGCTACAAAAAAGATGTTCACATGGGAACATTGATAGCCCAATGGGTACCCCAAGAATGCCCGTGTTATACCTACCCTATGTTAAGAGAAAGCAAAACAACATTGGAAGAAACCCTGTGGTGAACTTGCGGGAGGACATGGATGGAAATCACCCAGGATGAGCAGACATGGATGGGTTGTAATACAGATCTTTTAAGGAAATACTCAAATTGGTGAGATCACTCATTCATTAAAATATTTAACTATATATAAGGCACTCTGCTCAATACCATTGACAAAAAGAGAAAACAGAAACAATCAATGTTTTTAGGAGTTACTACGCAAAAAAAAAGAAAAGAAAAGAAAATCCATCACCTCATGACCTGCCTTTTTGATGATGAACTTCCTCATACTTAAAGAGGCTTGTCCAGGGATGGCAAAGACATGGAGTCCAGTGCTCTTCTGAAATAGACTTTAAAACCCAGACATGCTAATGAGGTGTTATTTTAGGACCAGAGTAGAGGCAGCACTTTTATATCTGTTACAGATGTGTTTTCTGTAAGATAGGATACATAACCCAGAATGCAGGCCACTTAAGTGAATGTTGCTCTGCAGTGATATATACAGCATATATTTGAGACACAACCTTGAAACATTTAAGAACTAAATGGCTGATTATAAAGCACAAGCTATACCATATGCAAATAACCCCATTACCTTGATGTTCTGCAAGAGGTTGGCCATATAAATTAATTTCCCTGAGATCATTCTTTTTATAAAAGCAAATGTGGTCATTAATGGATGTGAGCTATTAGGAAAGAAACAACCAAAAGAAAATCAGAGAGATGACTATGCTAATGATGTTATAGCAGCAAGGGGAACTAAGTAACCTGGATAAATACCATTGTTTTGTTTCATGGTCTTACAATTTGTCGAATCTATTAGGAAAATCACCATGAGTAAATATTCATTTCACTAAAGCAAAAGCAACTGATGTTCATTGGATTGATCTTAGACTTATTTTATGGTTTTATGTCTTTAGAACTGTTGCTCTTCTTGCTGTTTCCTATTTTTTCCCCAAAAGATCCATTTTAGATTTCTCACAAGCAGCTTCTACAAAGTGAAAGAGAGAATGCATGACATAGAGGCTAAAGGACCAATCTGGGATTGGAGAAGACCTGAGTTCAAATCCTCTTCAGGTATATATACTAGGTGTTTATCATGGCTAAGTCACCTAACTTCTCAGAGCTCCAGAAAACTCTCCAACTAGACATTGCAAGTAAGTTTCCTATTTGCATTAGTAGAGGGAGTTACTATACATCTCAGGTCTGTGCCCTTTTTGCTCCTCAGAATAACCTTCTTCTCCTCCAGGTAAATCAATAAAAGGAAGTTAGAGGTTTTCTAAATCAAAGCTTACAAGAAATGTTATTATATGTAATATTTAAAAAGCAAACAAATCAAATAATATTTTGGTAGGGTCCATAGCAGATATGTACTCCATGTATTCCTAGCTGTTTCTTTTGTTTAAAAGCCCTAACACCTTATTTTATTTTTAACCCTTTCATTGAAATATGATGGAACCAAGGGGATATTTATGTATATAGCTCATCAAAAATTAAAATTTAGCTTGAATCTATGGCCTTAGTAACATGATAATCACCGAATCATTCTGGCCATAATTTTCAGTTGCTTCAGTAGGACATAATTTCTCTGTTTATAATACTATAATATTTCAATACTGAGTCTCTACAGGGGAGAGGCAAAGAGCCTGACCATGGAGAGATGAGGAAGGAGGTATTGTTTTCCATTCTTTGTGGGGTGTATGTTGTTACTCACATAGATGATAAGACTGCCTTGGTTAGGCTTGTTAAACTATAGAGGCATTCACTCTACATATGAGGCCCAGAAGGCGGTATATTGAAAGTGGGGGGAGACACACAAACACACACACACACACACACACACACATACACACACACACAGAGGCAAAGAGACAGAGACAGAGAGAGACAGAGACAGACAGAGAGAGAGACAGAGAGAGAAAGACAGAGAGGCAGAGACAATGAGTTGGGAAAGTATGGCTATAGTTAACATGATAACCTAGGTGCCCACTGCCTTATTACCCTCCCCCCCCCCAAATATATATCTTTGGATAAAATGTTTTCTGCTCATTCCCAAGGGAGGTACTCACAAAAATAATTATTACATATGTGTTTCCCATTGTCTTAAATATCTTTACACTGTGACCTTTCTTAGTACACATCAGGAGAGACCCAACTGAAGAAATAAGCCTGTGATGAACCTGTAATTCAGATTCATCGTCCAGCTACATACCCGATTACATGCTCTGAGACTGCTCACCCTTCCTGAAAGGTGGCCTAATAGGGTCTCAGGCATAAAGATTTGTACTTCCACAGTGTTTGACCAAAAATTATGGTCAGAATGATTTTAAAATGGTACTTCTGTCAAGCATGTAGACACAGACTATAAAAGACATTTAGTCTTGAAACACCCTTTCAATAAATCATTTTTATGTAATGTTTCAACTTATATTTCTATAGTGCTTAGGTTAAAAATTGCTTACTTTCACACATTTGATTTCATTTGGTCCTCACCACAAACCTGTGAGGTAGATCCTGTAAATACTATTATTCAAAATTTAGAGATGTGGAAATTGAAACTCAGGAAAGTTCAATGACTTGGTCAAGGTCGCAAAGTCAGTAAATGGAAAATCCAGATTGAAACTCTGAACTTAAAAATATCTACTCTAACTCAGATTCTTCTGAAATATTTAATTAAATGGAATTCTTTTCTATGCGGGAATTGTCTGATATTGCCTATATGGATTGGTCATTTATTTTCTGAAGCAGTGAGATGTTATCATATGTCATAAATACACACATATCTTCCAAGTGCACATATGCATGTATATATTCATTAAAAAACATATGCATGTATATATAAACACACACACACACACACTTTTCAAATAATTGGTCCAGTCCTGGTTTTCCTCATCATTTTGGAGAAATATATTCTTTCTTGGCATAGGAGAAAATGAGCCTTATATAGTCTTCATTTTCTGCTCCATGTTGGTTTTGAAATGGGGATATTAAAAATGGCATGTCCATTTCCAAGACTTATTCCCTTCATTGTGTGGTAGAAGTGTTATATTGGGGAGGGGCAGGGGCTTTTCCTATTCATTTTTGTGCATAAGTTAAAAAAAACTGTAAAAATAGAGTTGAACTCAGACTATGAGATGGTGTATTGAGTTTGGAAAAAAATCTTTACTTCTATTTTCACTCATTCCTTCTTCAACCATTTAAATACCCACTTTATGCTTTGAACTTTATTACACTTTATGGACATTAATACAAAAATGTAATAGTCTCTGTCATCAGTCTAATTAATTAGGAGAATACAATGCATTCTCTGATAAGGGAGGTTCCCATAGTTGAGTAGAAAAAGTACTGGCTCTGGAGCTGGAGGGCCTGAGTTCAAAGGCTTCTTTATATCCCTACTTCCTACATGACTTGGGGCAACTTACTGTTCCTTGCCCTTAGTTTCCTCATCTGTAAAATGAGGACAGTGAACTAAGAGGTACTTGAGGCAACATATGGATCTAAAACAATGATCTTTTAAAAGTATATACAAGGAATAAAGATGGCAGTGAGAAGCCAGGAAATTGAATGAGCTCTCCCCAGATTCCCTTGCAAACAACATTAAATCAAATCTCTTAAAGAATTCTGTAGTGTTAGAATCCACTAAAAGAGTGAGACTATTTTCCAACTGAAGGACTTCAGGAAAAGTGTGTCTCATTTGGGTAAAAGGGGAATGGAGCCCAGCACAGCCAGTGTCTGGGCAAGCTAGTGGGAGGCTCTTAGCTGCAGCACAGATCAGCAATTGAGACCCTGTGGTCCTGGCTCAGCACAACCACAAATGGGAATATGAATTGGTCTCAAGCCCAAAAAGCTTTCTTGGAAGAGCTCTAAACAGATTTTAAAAATCAAATAAAAGTGGTAGAAGAAAAAACTGGGAAAATAAATGAGAGGTATATAAGAGAGAGTTGATAGCTTGGAAAAGGAGGACAACAATTGGCTGAAGAAAACAATTCCTTAAAAAATACAATTGATCAAATAGAAAAATAACTCCTTAAAAAGTAGAATTGGATGGAACAAATGGAGAAGGAAGTACAAAATCTAACTGAAGTAAATAATTCCTTAAGAATTAGAATAGGGCAAGTGGAAGTTAATGGCTCTATGAGACATCATTAATCAGTCAAGAAAGCCATGATCAAAAAAAGAGCCTGGACAGCATCTTTCAAGAAATTATAAAGGAAAATTGCCCTAATATCCTTGAACAAAAGGATAAAATGGAAATTGAAAGAATCCACTGATCACTTCCTGAAAGAGATCCCAAAATGAAAACTCCAAGGCATATTGTAGCTAAATTCCAGAATTATTAGGTCAAAGAGAAAATACTGCAAGCAGTTAGAAAGAAACAATTCAAATATCAAGGAGCCACAGTCAGGATTGCACAGGATTTAGCGCTTCTACATTAAAGGATCTGAGGGCTTGGAATATGTTATTCCATAAAGAAAAGGAGTATGAATTACAACCAAGAATCAAGTACCTAGCAAAGTGCATAATCCCTCAGGGGAAAAGATGGGTACTCAGTGAAAGAGGGGGTTTTCAAACTTTCCTTATGGAAAGACCAGAGCTGAATAAAAATTCCATTTTCAAATACAAGACCCAAGAGAAGCATATGAAGGTAAACAGTAAAGAAAAAAAAAAAACACCCATGATATTCAATGAGGTAAAACTACTTACAATCCTGCATGGGAAGATGATACTTGTAATTTGAAAGAACTGTATCTCTTTTAGCTGTATCTCAGTTAGCAGGGGTATGCATAGACAGAGGGCATGAGTATAAGTTGACTTTGATGTGATGATATAAAAAAATTAAGAGGTGAAGAAAAGGATTGCACTGGGAGAAGAGGAAAGGGGGAGGCAGAATAGGGGCAAATTACATCACATAAAGAAGCACAAAAGACCTATTACCATAGAGGGAAAGAAGGGAGGTGGAGTGGGCATCGTTTGAACCTCTCTCTCATTGAATTTGGTTCAGAGAGGGAATAACTTACACCCTGAGTTTCATATAGAAATTTATCTTACACTACAGGGAAGTAGGAGGGGAAAGGTGAAAGAAAAGGTGGGGGGTGGATAGAAGGGAAAGCAGAAGTAGGAGTGGGGAGGGGGCCTGACAGAAGGGAAGACAGAATGAGGGAGGCAATGGTCAGAAGCAAAACACTGGTGAAGAGGGACAGGGTGAAACGAGAGAGAAAAGTATAAATGGGGAAAAATAGGATGGAGGGAAATACACAGTTAGCAATCATAATGGTGAATGAGATGAACTCTCTCATAAAATGGAAGTTGATAGCAGAATGGATTAAAAATCAGAATATTACAATATGTTGTTCACAAAAAACACATTTGAAGCAGTGAGATACACACAGAGAAAGGGTAAAAGACCGTAGGAAAATATATTATGCATCAACTGAAGCAAAAAAAAAAAAATCAGGGGTAGCAATCCTGATCTCAGACAAAGCAAAAGCAAAAGCAGACCTAATTAAAATAGAAAATGAAGGAAACTAGATCATGCTGAAAGGTACTATAGACAATGAAGTAATATCAATAATAAACCTATATGCACCACGTAGTATAGAGTGCAAATACTTAGAGGAGAAGGTAAGTGAGTTACAGAAAGAAACAGAATACAAAATATACTAGTGGGGGACCTCAACCATACCAGATCTAAAACTAAGCAGCAATCATCAAAACTATTTGATACTGGCTAAGAAATAGAGTGGTGGATCAGTGAAATAGTTTAGATATACAAGACACAATAGTCAATGACTAAAGTAATATACTGTTTGATCAATCCAAAGACTCCAGCTTCTGGGATGAGAACTCACTATTTGACAAAAACTACTGGGAAAACTGGAAAATAATATGGTAGGAAGTAGTTATAGACCAACATCTCACACTATATACCAAGATAAAGTCAAATTACATGATTTAGACATAAATGGTTATACCATAAGCTGTATACCAAGATAAAGTCAAATTACATGATTTAGACATGATTTAGTACATGTTTAGACATAAATGGTTATACCATAAGCAAATTATGAGAACAAAGAATAATTTACCTGCCACTTCCATGGAGAAGGGAAGAATTTATAATCAAACAAGAGATAGAGAGAACTATGAAATATAAAATGGATAATTTGGATTATATTAAGTTAAAAAGTTCTTACACAAACAATGCCAATGCAACCAAGATTAGAAGGAAAACAAGAAGCTGGGGAAATAATTTTTACAGGCAGTGTTTCTGATAATGGTCTCATTTCTTAAATATATAGAAAATTAAGTCAAATTTATAAGAATAAAAGTCATTCCCCAATTGATACATGGTCAAAGGATAAGAACAGGAAGTTTTCAGGTGAAGAAGTCAAAGATATCTATAGTCACATAAAAATGCTTTAAATCACTATTGATTAGAGAAATGCAAATTAAAACAACTCTGAGCTACCACATTACACTTATCAGATTGGCTAACATGAAGAAAAGGAAAATGAAAAATGTTGTAGAAGATGTGGGAAAACTGGAAAATTAATACATTGTGGGTAAAGTTATGAACTGATCCAACCATTCTAGAGAGCAATTTGGAACTATGCTCAAAGGGCTATAAAACTGCACTTAACCCTTTGATCCAACAGTACTACTATTAGATCTACATCCCAAAGAGATTATTAAAAAATGGAAAAGGACCCACATATATGAAAATACTTACAGCAGCTCTTTTCTTTGTGGCAAAGAATTGGAAATTGAGGGAATGCCCATCAACTGGGTAATAGCTGAACAAGTTGTGCTATGCCAATGTAATTGAGTATTATTTTGCTGGAAAAAATGATGAGAGGCAGATTTCAGAAAAGTCTGGAAAGACTTACATGAACTGATGCTGAGTGAAGCGAGCAGAACCAGGAGAATATTATACACAGTAACAGCAACATTGTGCGATGATCAATTATGATAGACTTAGGTCTCCTCAGCAGTACAATGATCCATAAGCAATTCCAAAAGACTCATGATGGAAAATGCCATCCACATACAGAGAAAGACCTATGAAGTCTGAATGCAGATTGAAGTATACTATTTACTCTCTTTTTTTCTTCTGTTTTGTTTTGTGTCTTCTTTCTTGTGGGAGGTGGCATCTGTTTTAATTTGTTTTAATTCTTCTTTATGACAGTTTTTAATTCTTCTTTATGGCAGTAAAGTTCAGTTCAACTTCCTGGACCACTGTTTCCTGTAAAATGCTGACTAAAAATAAAGCTGCCAACCAACCATATAAAAACAATATTTCTGCTCTACCTACCTTTTATGGTTGTTACACGTATTTGTTGATTTTATATATAAGGTTTTGATCACTCAAGATATTATATATAAAAGGGTTTTCTAAAATTTACATGCATATTATGTTCTATTTATGGATTGTTGTTAAATGTATCATTAGAAGTGAAGACCTTATTTTATGACTAGTTTGGTTACTTCCTAACACATGATCCTGGGTCATTTAAATCACTTAACCTTTCTGACTTCATTTTCTTTCTACTAATAGCCACCATCCTAATTCAGGCTCTCACCATCTCCTACCTGGATTATTTAGATAATCTTGACCACTTCCTTTCTTAATAACAAAACAAATAAAACAAAACTTCAGGGACTCCTTATTAAAATCTGGATCTAACCTACCTTTCCATATTTTAATATACATGACTCCCCTTCATTCTCTATTATCGAGTCAAATCGGCTTTCATGTTGTTCCTCACAAAACAAAACAAAAACAAAATAAACCTCTAGATTTATCATCTGCTTTTGCATAGGTTGTTTGCCGCCAGCCTCCATACCACCCCATTCCTGCAACACTTTCCTTCCACATTCACTTCTTCCTCTTAGAATCTCCATTTTCCTTCAAATTTTATCTCAGATGCCACCTCCTACATGAGATTCCCTAATGTCCAAACAGCCGATGCTTCTTCTCAGCAAACATATACTTTTTGTCTTCCTACTCCCTCATAAATTTAATTTCATTGAGAGAAGAGACTGTTCCATTGTTTGTCTTGATATCTCCAATGCCTACTAGCACAGCAAAGACTTGCTGATTGATTTATGGTTTGATTCTTCTGGAAAATGGAGATGACACTTTTTCTGCTTAATTGATAGGGTCATAGCAAGTAAGTAAGTAAGTAAGGATCACTGAGGTAACTTTTGTGGAAATGTTTTATAAATTCCAAATCTATATAACTTCCAAAGCTATATAAAGCTATAATGTTTTATAAATTCCAAAGCTATATATAATGATTTACTGCCTGCTATGCAACAGACCCTTTGGCTCTTAGTACCTACTAGCAACAGGCTCTTTGGCTGAGTGAGATAGAAAGTTGAATAAAATGTGGTTCCTGCCCTCAGTGGGGGCAATCTAGCAAATTATTTCACATTTACCCCATAATATTCATTGAGGTAAGCATTTCTACCCACAACTCTGTTCCTATAGTTGAAGGAAAAAGGGTGTTCCCTGCAATCTTCCTTTTCTTTTCTTCCAAGTACATCTATAATGAGCAAGAAGGTCAGATTGTTCAGGTTGGTTCTAGTCTCTTCTCAGCAGGAAAAAACAACTTCATTCTTTTACAACTTTTACAACAGAATACAATTAAAAAATTACACCTCTCATGTTTTAATCAACTAAGGAATAGATATCAACTACTAGGAGATATATAAAATAATCACATTAGTTTGAATATTCTACATTAAAAATGTTAAAGTTTTAATCTAATCAATTTCAAACTTCATTTTAAAAATTGCTTGTTCTGAATAGATGGCTAAAAAATGGAGGAGTTATTAATGCAGTAGAGAATAATAGTTTGGAAAAAAAATTGGAAGTATTGCATCCCAAATCTGAAAAGTGTTTTCTTCCTAAGACATCTGTATATGATCAATTTCTTCATTTTCTTCTGAGTACTGTTTTTGACTCATAATCAGAGAACATAGCCATTTGCCGCAAATAGAATAGTATTTAAACCCTGAGGCTTCAATGTGCTAGCAATGGAAACAGGTTGTATGAAAGGATGGGTACACCGTTAAGGATAACAAGGGTTCTATTCTCTATTTTAGGCCCAGGACAGAGCTTAGGCACACCTTCTAAGGAGAGCCAGCCTTACTAGAATTGCATAAAGAATGTGTATTTTCTGTGTGTCTCTATGTCTATATACACGTAAAATATGCATACATATATGTATATGTGTGTTTGTAGATATTGTTAAGCTTTATTATTACTACTTGAAAAATAATCTGATAAGGAATTTACAGAGAACAAATAGTTCTTGGGTTTATTTGAAAGTACATATTATTTCATCATTTACTTAAATGAGTTGACAGTATAGTTCCTAAGGATGATTTATTGACCAAAAATATTAAATTGTTTTAAAAGGAAAACCATGATAACATACATTAATTTGGCCCCTTTTCTTCTAGCTCCAAAATCTCAGGAAATATCAAAGGACATGGATTTTTTTCATTAATTAATATACTTCAGTTATTAGTGTAATTCAAAGTAGAGGACATCAGTAATGAAACAAATAGTCCAAAAGGAGAACAGATTTAACCTTCTCTTAATGTTGTCTCTTAATGTGGAAATAATTTTTAAGTAAAAAAGATACACACATATCATTCCACAAAGCAACTGGTACATTTGTGAAGAAGCACAGGGAAACAGTTTTGTGCTTAACAGATTTTTTTAAACATATAATAAGCAGATCGGCCAAAATATAAAATTGACTGCTTTGTAAAATAGGGAGCTCCTCATCTCTGAATATAAAGTAGAGACTGGAGAGACTTCTTTCAGGGACACTGTTGAATGGGTTCCTGCATTATTTGTGAGATTAGAATAGATGAACTCTAAAGTCCCTTTCCATCCTATGATTCTAAAATTCTCTAACACTCAAGGAAAGTGTTTTGACAACAGTCAATGGTGATGAGTTTTCTTTAGCTTGACCTTCATTGCCTCATTTTAACCATTGAGGTTTAATATTGTATTTTATAAATAAAAGATAATAACTTAATTATTTAAAAATTGCTTTGTTATGTAATAATTATGTAATAAGTATCACATGCATAATATTATATAATAATAAAGTATGATTTGCATATCTTGGGATAGAATTATTATGCTTTTGTCTTTGTGAAGAAGAGAATGTTCAAATTATTGTGAAATAGAAATTGGATTTTTTATATTTTCTAATATCTAAAGGTATAGACAAATATCTTTTTAATTATTCTGATTAGTTATATGATACCAATACTTCAAGGATTTATGATTTCCTTTAGAAACTCCCTTCATTGATGTAGGTTCCATGGCTTCCAAAATGTAGCATTTAATCCTTAGAATATTGCTTGAAATTCAACGAAATTCCCCTTGCTCAAACAGCTAGCAAGCATAAGGAGTAAAGTATAGTATTCTAATATGTCATGCTTCCTTTTTGCAGTATCAATGGAATTAATGAGGAATGGCCATCATTCTAAAGGACATTCCTTAAAGCAGCATAGAAATAGTGTATAGATAGCCAGCCAGACTTGAACTTGGTTCAAATCCTGCATACTGGCTGTGTGACCATGGGCAAGTCATTTCATATCTTAGAGCTCAGGGCTAAACTCTAAATTACAGGTTTTTCAAATGAATTGCTGATCTGTATCAGCAGAAGATATTTCCCACAATCAGAGGTCTGGAAGGTCTTTCTACCATTTAAATTACATGTCTGGACATACACATATGCATATGCATTTATGTGTACATATCTAGCTTTAATAGGCAGGTAAGTGCTGCAGTGGACTTCTTGGAGTCAGAAAGACCTGAGCAAGTCACTTCACCATGGTTTACTTCAGTAGCTCATCTACAAAAGGGAAATAATGACAGCACACAACTTTCAGGATTATTGTAAGGATTGAATGAGATAATAATAGTAAAGTGCTTAGTATAGTGCTTATAACATAATAAGTGCAATATGAATTTTAGCTATTATAATGATGACAATGATGATGATGTGTATAGAAAATACATTCTCTGAATGCATCTTAGTGCTTCACCTATAGCTAACAGACCCAGATTTATATAGTTGTCTGGGTCACTTTGAAGTGAGGTTTATATGTACATATATACACAGATATAAATATGTATATCATATATATGTGTATGTGTATGTATACACACACAATTAAGGTATAAAATACATAGATTTTCATTCTAGTATTAAATAAGTGACTGATCTGTGCTTATTAACAAAAACATCAAAATCTTTAATTTCTGAAATAATTTGAAGGAAATCTTACCTTTTGTATATCAGCTGGAAGAATTTCTGTGGGAATGAAAAACTAGTTTTCTTTATGCTTATTTATGGGGGGAGTTTTGTTTTATTTTGTTTCTTTATTTTTAATGCAGATGATAATATTGAAGAGATGCATCTATATTGGTAAGGTATTTGAGAGTATTAAATGT
The DNA here is from genome assembly GCF_900497805.2 of Vombatus ursinus. Taxonomy (NCBI): domain Eukaryota; kingdom Metazoa; phylum Chordata; class Mammalia; order Diprotodontia; family Vombatidae; genus Vombatus; species Vombatus ursinus. The sequence continues at coordinate 2,424,421 of NW_020950566.1, read as the reverse complement.
GCAAAGGTTTTGTCCCTCCTTTCCCCTGCCCCAGACAAATCTTTAATAAAGTCATAGAACCCTGTGAAGGCCAAACTGCTTTTTCTTGTCTGGAATCTTCTCCCAAGCAAGATATGATGCTGATTGCTTTTGAGTAACATTGTAAAACCCCCATAAGGTACCTAATAGTGTAGTACTAAAGCTTCAGTCATTTCATATCAATTCTCCGGATTGTCAAATTACAGGATGCTGTAGTCCTGGTTATATGCTGAACTCACTGATGAAAGGGGAACTAAAGCTAACATAATTTTGGTACTTTCAAATAAATTATTTAGACTATAACATCAAAATTACACATTATGCCAGAAAGAAGTTTAAAACAAGCAAGTTATCCAGGCCATTGCTAGGATAGCTCTAACTAGGAAAATCACAGCTACTTTCAAAAGCCAGTTTCTATTAGACAAGCCATGTCATTTTGCAAAAAGCTCTTGCCATTCTGAATTTTTCAATTTGCATAAAATTTTGATCTCCCTGTCTCTGAGTCTTATCTATGTATGTGCATTATTATACATTAGCCTAGGGAAGTAATGGCTAATCAGAAATTATCTTGATTTTTCTTAATTTACACTAGCACTTAGGTTGATATTGGAAGTGTTTCTTACTGGTAAGTTGAGAATGCCTTTAGCTGAATCTTTATTGTAGATTTGTTTTTAATGACAAGACTCTGAGAATAGCCTTTCTTGTGATAAAATTCTCATTCCCTCTCCATATTCCTAAAATAAAGGTTCAGAGTAAAGATACAAATTATGTCCTGCAAATGATCAGTTTTTTGTTATGTAACCTTGGTTCCTTAATTTTTGTTTTTGTAAGTATAGCAACAGATTGGGAAAACTGACTAATCCCAACTAAGAATATGGAAGGGCTTTTGTTTCTTATGTACATTTCTAATCATGGAAGTATTCTGTAAAACAAAACAAAGTCTTAATATATAGGGTGTCCCTAATGGTGTTGTACACTTTTATGCTTTAATACTTTTAATAGCTAGAAATGAGTGGGCCAAACAGGGAAGGATAGGAAAACTAAATCTGAGTGGTTTACAAATAAGAAATAGAACATTATTAATGCACTAAGACTTTTGGGACATGTTGTATTTAGTGTTCAACTGGAATTATAAATAATCTAAGTTCCATTGTCCATTAGATACATATTTCATTACTCTGTTTATCATTAATTAGGTTATAAACACATGCAAAGGGAATGAAGTGGAACTTGGCTAGAGGTAATCAATAAATATTGTCATAGTCCAAAACTTGACAGGATTTTGGTTGGGCTGAATTCATATTTACTTAGTTTTTGCTAAGTATCATGAGCTAGTCACTGTGCTAGATGTGAAGATGTATTTAAACAGATCCAATTCATGGTCCCTGCATTCCAGGAGCTTGTAATCCTTATGAGAAGACAAGAATTACATATATGCATGGAGAAGAGTGCTAATAAAGGAAGAACTACATTTATATAAAAAAGTTTGCATAATCAAGAAATGCTTTTGATTTTTGACAAAGAGGGAATAAGAGGAAGAAAGAAGTAGTCTTTCTGTTTTGTATTTGATTTCTTATTTGCAAACCACTAAGATTATTTTTTCCCATCTTTTCCTGTGTGGCCCAATCATTTCTTTGTTTCTTTTCTTTTCTTTCTGTTTGTTAACTTATCTCTTTTAGTTCTCTTCTTCTTGTCCTTCTTTTCTAAAGAAATTAAGGAGTTACTCTTCCCAAAGCCCAAATAAGGGGTTGGGTTGAGGAGAAAATAGCCACAATTAGTTGTGCAAATGAATCATTCTGACCCCCTTTCCCCACCCTGGTGTCTGAACTAATAAGTGAAATCCTCTTAGAGCTGGGCAAAAGAGACCATTTCTGCTAATGTATTTATTCATGTATCCCAGAATGCTGGATCAAGAAATGATATTTTTTAAAATAAAGCACATACTGTATTCATTGTAGAGGGAGAACATGGAGGAATACAAAAGAGGTCTAGGTTCTAATCCCAGTTACATGTCCACAGAGCTACTCAAACTTGCATAAGTCACAACATCTCTGAGCTTTAGATTTATTTAACTGTAAAATCAGGGAGTTAGAATAGTTGATCCCAAAATATCTTCCCATCTATGCAGATCTAGTAAAGAAAAATATACTGTAGTCTTCAGTTTTTTGCTACTTATATTTTCATTTTTCATTTTTCTTGTGCAGTTACATATTTGTTCCTATTGTATCCAAGAATGAACTGAAATGAGAGCTATTAGCAGGGGAATACTTAACCAGAATCACTTCCTCATGCCACACGCCTTGAGGATATACTACAGTACCATTTCCTGATCTATCACCCCTGTGTTATCCTCAGAATTAGGAAGAATTACATCGGTATGAAGAAAAGCTTTCTTTGTATATTTTTTGGGGTTGATTTGGAAGGGAGAGCTAAAAAGATTGCTGTCTAATCAACAGTCCTAACTATACAATATATGCAAATATTCTTCTTTAACTTGAGGCTATAGCCATTTTTCACAATGTTTATTACTGCTCATTGTTTTTAGATTTTTTGTTGCACCAGATTTGAATCCTTCAACTTATATGTGAATTCAACAATGCAGTTATTTCCTGCAATGGCAGAGTTCATAACTCACTAGCAATTCTCAACCTGTGCAGCTCTTCTCCTGGGTCTTAATATTCCACATGGAGTCATGTGATAGAAGCCTTTTTCTAGAGCTCTTGATATTGCATGGATACCAGTAAAAGAACTGGGCTGTCTATTGGTTATCTGTAACTCTTATTTCATGATTGGTAAGAATTAAGTTTTTTTAATTAAAAATTACCTTACCTGGTAGTCCTTGCAACATGAGATAGTCGTTCATTGGCCAACAAGTAGGAATACTACTATTGGTACCGAAACCATATCAGCAGACCTTCTTTCTTTAAGAGTAGTCAGAAGACAAAAGGAGATTTCACCTAAATCAAAAGAGGGTTCACAGCTACTTGGAGAGACATATTAATATGTCTACATGCACACAATATTTGAATACAGATATGTATTCAGAGTTTTAATTATGTAAAATTTGGTAGTTGGTTCCATGGAATTCACTGTCCAAACAGGGACACCCCCCTTCTCCCTTCTTCTCTCCATGTAAAAGTATAAAATAAATGTATGTGTGTGTATATATATATTATATATATATACACATATATGTGTATATGTATGGGCATGGTTATTTTATTATGTGTTCAAAGTCAACAATGAATAGCATTTAAAGGGATACTTGAACATTTTATATTGAAGTGTTCATGATGAGCACTTGCAAAAAAGAAAAAAAGATTCCATGAAAATAAGTATATTGAATGCGCCAACATCTGTTTCAGGGCTAAAGAGATAAAGAAATTCTACAAAATACTTGATAAAGTCTTCTGAATGAAATAAATCTATATGTTTTACTTGGTTACTTCAATGAAAAGGTGGATAGGTAGATATAGGGAAATAAGTAAATTGGAAAACATGGTTAAAGAGCAATAAATGAAAGAGGAAGAACACTGGTATACCATACAGAAGTATTTCTGATACATATATACATTCACATACATACACACAGGGAGATAATAAATATTTTCCCTACAAAGAAATCCAAGAGGTTCTGTAAATGGCAAGCACCACATAAAAAAAAAAAACAAAACAAAAACTGATTCTGTTTTAACAGAATGGAAAAACAAGTTCCTGACATGGGAGCCATTTCTGAGACAGCAATCTATATTATAGTCCTACAACTTACTTGTTAGAACAAAGATCAAAATCAATACCAAATTAGAAGAAAAAATAGATATTGCATGAATTTGAGGGAACTGTTCCTGACATTTAAGCAATCTAATGATTCTGGAAAAAAAAAGACAAATGGATAAAAGGACATATACTATCACAGACTACCACTATCTCCAAAGCAGTGTACTTTATGCAAATTAATTGCCATAATGAAGAGAACTAAAGGACAAAATCCTATGGAGAAGAAGGGTAGGAAATTATGAGAAGCATCATCACATAAAATAGCCAGAAGTGGAGGATCTAGGAATTAATCAATTAAGAAACATGCAAGACACAAGAAATACAGTTGCAAACATAAAGGAAGACTTCCACAAGTGAAAGGATATTCATTACTCTTGATTGGGTTATGCAAAAATAATACTACATATATTAATGGATTTTGTGATATACCTAAGATTCTAGGTGGCATGATGGATAGAATGTTAGAAATTAGAGTGTTGAAATCAGCAAGATGTGGATTTTTTTTATTTTCATGGTAATTTTTATTTATTTTTTTGTTTTCAACATTTACTCCCACAAGATTTTGAGTTCCAAATTATCACCCCATCTTGCCCCTCCCCCACCCCAAGATGGCATGCATTCTAAATACCCCTTCCCCTAGTCTGCCTTCCCTTCTATCTCTCCACCCCTTCTCTTATCCCCTTCCCCTTCAATTTTACTGTAGGGCAGGATGGATTTCTGTACCCCATTTCCTCTATTTCTTATGTCCCAGTTGCATGTGAAAACATTTTTTAAACGTGTTTTTAAAACTTTGGGTTCCAAATTTTCTCCCTCCCTCCCTCCCTCCCCACCCACCCTCATTGATAAGGCAAGCAACTAAATATAGGTTATATATGTGCAGTTATGCAAAACACTTCCATAGTAGACATGCTGTGAAAAACTAACTCTATTTCCCTTAATCCTATCCTGCCCTCCCCCATTTATTCTATTCTTTCTTTTGACCCTGTCCCTCCTCAGTATTTGCTTCTGATTACTCCCTCTCCCAATCTGCCCTCCTCTCTATCATTCCCCTACTCTCTTGTCCCCTTCCCCCCCTATTTTCCTGTAGGGTAAGACAGATTTCCACACCCAATTGAGTGTGTATGTTATTCCCTCCTTAAGTCAAATCCTATGAGAATAAGATTCATTTATTCTCTCTCACCTTCCCCCATTTCCCCTCCACAGTAAGAGCCTTTTGTTTTCTGTTTTTTTTTTGTGGGATAATTTACCCCATTCTACCTCTCCCTTCTCCTAGTACATTCCTCTCTCACCCCTTAATTTTATTCTCCAGATTTGACCCCTTCATTTTCAACTCACCCTGTGCCCTCTATACATCTATCTATATCTATATATATGTACATATAATTTTTCCCCTCCAACTACCCTAATATTGAAAAAGGTCTCATCAGTTACACATATGATCTTTCCATGCAGGAATGTAAACAGTTCAACCTTAATAAGTCTCTTATGATTTTCTCTTTCGTGTTTACCTCTTCACGTTCCACTTGAGTCTTGTATTTGAAAATCAAATTTTCTATTCAACTCTGGTCTTTTCATCAAGAATGTTTGAAAGTCCTCTATTTCACTGAATGACCATTTTTCCCCCTGAAGGATTATACTCAATTTTGCTGGGTAGGTGATTCTTGGTTGTAATACTATTTCCTTTGCTCTCCAGAATATTATATTCCATGCCCTGTGGTCCCTTAATGTAGAAGCAGCAAAATCTTGTGTTATTCTGATTGTGTTTCCACAATACTTGAATTGTTTCTTTCTGGTTGCTTGTAATATTTTCTCCTTGACCTGGGAACTCTGGAACTTGTTTACAATATTCCTAGGAGTTTTCCTTTGGGGATCTCTTTCAGGAGGACATTGGTGGATTCTTTCAATTTCTATTTTGCCCACTGGTTCTAAAATATCAGGATACTTTTCCTTGATAATTTCTTGAAAGATGATGTCTAGGCTCTTTTTTTGATCATGGCTTTCAGATAGTCCAATAATTTTTAAGTTCTCTCTCCTGGATCTATTTTCCAAGTCAGTTGTTTTTCCAATGAGATATTTCACATTGTTTTCTAATTTTTCATTCTTTTGGATTTGTTTTACAGTGTCTTGATTTCTCATAAAGTCACTAGCTTCCAATTGCTCTATTCTCATTTTCAAGGAAGTATTTTCTTCAGTAATCTTTTGGACTTCCTTTTCCATTTGGCCAATTTTGCTTTTTAGGGCATTCTTCTCCTCATTGCCTTTTTGGACCTCTTTTGCCATTTGGGTTAGGCTATTTTTTAAGGTGCTATTTTCTTCAGTATTTTTTGGGGTCTCCTTTAGCAAGCTGTTGACTTGTTTTTCATGATTTTCTTGCATCACTCTCAGTTTTTCCTCTACTTCTCTTACTTGCTTCTCAAAATCCCTTTTGAGCTCTTCCAAGGCCTGGGACTGATTCATATTTTTCTTGGAGGCTTTGGATGTAGAGCTTTGGCTTCGTTGTCTTCTTCTGGTTGTATGTTTTGATCTTCTTTGTCACCAAAGTAAGATAATATAATCTGGCTCTTTTTGTGCTGCTTACTCATGATCCCAGCCAATTACTTGAGTTTTAAACCCTTTGTTAAGGTAAAAGTCTGCTCCCGATGTGAAGAGTGCACTGTGCCAAGCTTCAGGAGTTTGTGCAGCTATTTTCAGAGGTACTTCTAGGGACCTGTAAATTTTCAGTTCTTCCAAGGTGGTATGGTAAGGGGTGAGGTGTTTCCTCTCCACAGCCACAACAAGCTTCACCACACCAGTGTTCCTCCTCGCTGTGACCCAGATCCAAGCATGGGTAAAGCAAGAGATTCCTGCCTCAGCACTGGCAAAGACATCCCTGTAATCCCCCTCTGATCAGCCACTCGATTCCCCCTCAGTCTGTGGGCCGGAAGCTCAGGAAAAAGCCATGGCCCCGGGACACGTTTGAGACTTGAGACTGAGACCTATCTCCTCTCTCACCGCAGTCACAGACTTTTCCCACTGATCTTCTAAATTGTCTTTGGTGTTCATGGGTTGAGAAGTCTGGAAGTTCCACAGCTTCCTGGGATTCAGTCCTCTGAGGCCTGCTCCAGGGTCGCTGCGGCCTGTGCGTCCACGCCGAACTGTGCTCCTCTTGCGGCCCGGTGCAATATACCTTTCTGATCAACCATCCAAGCTGTCTTTAGCTGGAAATTTGTTTCACTCTGTCTTTTTGTGGGTTCTGCTGCTTTAGAATTTGTTTAGAGCCACTTTTTCAGGTATTTGGAGGGCTTTGGGGGACAGCTCAAGACAGTCACTGCTTTCCCTCTGCCTTCTTGGCTCCACCCGCAAGATGTGGGTTTTTAATGCCTTGGATGCTCACTAGTTGTGTTTTTCTGGACACAGTCACTTCATTTCAGTCTTAGTTTTCTAATCAGTATAATGAGGACAACAATAACATCTACCTCACAAGGTTGCTATAATGTTCAAATGAGATAGCATATGAAAAGTGCTTTGCAATTCTAAAAGTTATTTTATACAAAATGTTAGCTTGTGTTTTACCAACTAAACTACCAAGGGGTTGTTTAGAAATACACACACATTTATATATGTGTGCGTGTATACATACGTCTGCATACATGCACACATATATAATGAGACAATATTTATGAAGTGCTTATATGTGTGTGTTTTTAATGTATGTATATATATCCATATGCATATTTACTTCACCTTCTCCCCCTCATGCTAGAATTAGGTAAAATAATAAATTTCATATGAAGGAATATAATGTATAATATCTCAGGGGAAATTATATGAAAAACTAGGAATAAAGGGGTGAGAAGACTTAAAAACTTCAAAATATGTTAAAAGTTAGTAATCTTACATCTACACCCTTCTCCCTTGCAGAGGTGGGCTCTATCCACAGATGTGGAACATTTCATATATTTTTAGACACTGTAGATATATTGATCAGTTTTGCTGATTTTTGTTTCTCTTCTTCCTCTCTGTCTTAAAAATACTTTTTAATATATTGGATGACTCCCTGGAAGGGGAGGGATATTAAGGGAAATTTTGATAATATGGCAAACAAAAGATTTCAATAAATTTTGTTTTAAAAATAAGTAATCAGGGGGCAACTAGGTGGTGTGGTGGATAGAGCACCGGCCCTGGATTCAAGAGCACCTGGGTTCAAAACTGGCTTCAGACACATAATATGTACTAGTTGTGTGACCCTGGGCAAGCCACTTAACCCCCATTGCCAAAAAAAAGTAATCAGAACAATTTTGCTAGTTAAAAGATAGAAAAGTTGATTAATGGAATGGAGTCAATTAAAAAAAACCCTCCCTATTTGACAAGAAGTTTTGGGAAAACTAGAAAGCAGTTAAGTACAAGTAGGTTTGGACCAAATTATTATGCAATATGTATTATATTGTATATGTCACAAGTCCAGAATGGATGTATGACCTACTTAAAATGATCACATATGTATTTTTAAAAATAGACCTAAACAGGAGACTTGACCAACTATGACTAGGGGGAGAATATTCAACCAAACAGAGGATTAGGTTGACAATCAAAGATAAAATAGATAATTTTAATTCCATAAAATTAAAAAGTTTTCTAAAAAATTAATGCACATTGCATAAAAAAGTACATTTTAATTAATTATTTTTGGGGGATGGAGAAAGCTTTGGAGTAAACAACTCTGATATATCAGGAATCAATACAAATATGTGACCAGTAGTCATTCCCCAATAGAAATATAGTCAATAGTGAACAAATATTTCCCAGAAGATACAGTAGAATAAAAGAATAACCCAAATAACTCACAATAAAATAAATACTCATTCAAATAACTCTGAGGTTTCACCAAACACCTTAAAGATTTGCAAAGATGATAACAGATTTTAAAAAAAGATAATATTGAAGGGGTTATGGGAAGACAGGTACACAGAGACTGTTGATAGAACTCTGAATTGGTTCAACCATTCTGAAAAAAAATTAGAATTATATTTTTAAAAGTGACTAAACTATTTATAACATTTAATGAATTGATCCCAATACTGGACATATATTCCCAGAGGAAAAAGGCAGTCAATATATATGAAAATATTCATAGTGGCACTTTTTGTGTTAACAAAGAACTGGAAATAGAGCGAGTATTCATTGATTGGGGAAAGGCTAAACAATTGGAACATATAATTTTAATAAAATATTTTTCTGCTTTAAGAACTGAACATGAAGGATTTTGAGAAAGAAGAAACATAGAATATATAAGATTAGATTCAGAATACATATACTCATACATATATAAATGGCTACAATAATGGAAATGAAAAGGGTACAAATATAAAGCTGAACACTATATAATTATAGACCATATCTGGTTCTTAGAAAAGAGCTGAAGAGCTGAAGTGTTTCTTTTGTTGAGGAGGTGGGGTAGGACATTCTGGAATTTTCATGTATTGTCAAGCATAGTCAACGTGATGGTTGATTTTGATAACTATTGTTCTTTCATAATAGTGAAGCATAAAGAATATGGTAGCTGAAGGTGTATGGAGCCAGTGAGGGAGAGGGATTATATTGGGAAACAACTGATATAAAAACAAAACATATTTTTAGAAGGAAAGAAAAAGCAGTGGAAAGGGAAAAACCAAACCTTTACAGAACGCTTGCTGAGACACCCAACTAAGCAAAATCAAAGTGAGAGTATTTAAGGATGAACTCATAAGGAGGGTAACAAAGAGATAAAAATGGAAAAGCACTGTCAAGATTTCTATAACAAATTTCTTTTCACCATCATCAACACTGAAGCCATCATATTTAGACTAAGATATCATAGTTCTTGGTACATTTGATGAGGTGGTAGAAATTGTGTTAAGGAAAACAAGATAACAGAAAGAATACGTGGACTAAACCAAATATATAATGTGAAAGTATGTGCTGCAGGCAGCACAATTGTCAGGGCAGAGACAGAGAGGAGTTGCAAAGCATTTGAAAGATAATAAAAATTATAAAAAAAGTCTGATGTTATTTTTAAAATGCACCACTGAACTCCATATGAGAAAATATCAATACTGAAACATAAGCTTACCTTTCCATCTTTATGAAAATTTTATGAAATTTATTTCATATGTGTTGAGGACTAACTGGATGAAAGTAAGGAACCTACTGCCTTTCACAAGTAGTATTCCATAACAGACTACTATTTTAGTCAGGCAATTGAAGGAAGGAGTATAAGCAAAAACCAAAACTTAACTGTTTTTTTTATAAAAAGAAACATTGTTTTACATGTATTTGGACAGTTTCCATTGCTTTCCAAGAGTCCACAGCTATACTTCATCATTTCAATTTCAAATGTCTGTTTTCTGCCCATTTTACTATGAAAATAAAAGGCTTGGAAGATCTTTAGAAGACCTAAGAAAGTTTGTAATTCTCATTGGGAGACAGGAGTATTTAGGAAAGTGTACCAGAGGAAAACAAAAGGATACCTATGTTATGGTGTCAAGGTCTGTTGCGGGGTTGTCTGAAAAGAATTAAGACTCAAACCATCTTCAACCCAAGCAAAGGCATTTATTGAAAATTATGCTCTCAATGGTGTGGCTAGGATCCTTAGAGGAGCCTAGCACTTTAGCAAAGCAAGACAGGAATTTATATAGAGCAAATGAAGCTATTAGCATTACAGAATATATGAATATTAAAATATAGGAGGGATTTGCTAATTTAGGGAAGGATCCTAGCCTTGGTGGAACTGTGCATGTGGCTACCCAGAATGCGTACAGAAAAGCCCACTGGGGGTACTAATATATGGTAATGATATTATAATAAGTTTCTCTATGTCAAAAGTTCACCTAAAGGACAGTTTTTGCCATTACTGCACAGGCGCCTACTCAGGGAAAGTCCCTTCTATTCTGTGGTCAATATCCTGCTCAGCATCCTGTTGATGCTGTTTTCTTACTGGCTGGCTCTTGTGATGTATCTAAAACTAGAGAGAAGTGGTTGAAGTCATGGACACGCCTGCTGTTTTAGTGAGGCATACAAGTAAATTAAGATATTGGAGCTCAGGGCAGTGGCTTGATTCCATCATTTCCCTCTCAAAGAACTGGGGCCCAAATGCAATTGGGAAATGGATGAAAGCTTTTCTTCTGTAGTTTCTTTGAGCTGAAAAGGGGCATAGAGATGTCCCTCAATGGGTCCCAGTGGGGAGGTTGACTGGAATCAAGCATAGGCCACATGCAGGGGATGATTGGTAGGTATGGATTAATATCTACTGTTTGATACCAACTGTAGGTGAATGGCCTATAGTCTGGAAAACACAAATCTGACGAGCAAGTTCAATATGCAGGGCCCAAATATAAAAAGCAAAAAAAAGTTAGAAATCATATCAGAATGGAAGAAAACACAGAAAGAAACCAAGAAACATGAAAATATAAGTAACAACACTTGCAGGTAAAAGCTTTTCACCCCTAGATTTAATAATTATACAAATGAATTTACTTATAAGAGGCTGACTTTACTCCAATTATAATAAAAAACTTGGGAAGATATTTAAATAATTAATTCCAAAACAATGCATATTAATAAGTCATTTATAATAAAACATATTTATAATGAAATTGACTTTTATTCCATAAATTACCTCCCTTTGAGAAAATTGATTGTACTGAAATTTGCTTTCCCAAACCAAACTAAAATGTTTCTGATTTAGTTTTAGTAATTAATCAAATAACAACTAGGTATCCCAATCAGTTGCACCAATACCTATACAATTTACTTTAAAATGATCAGACCTTTTCTGGTTGTAAATGATTTGTTTTGTTGCTGTGTCATATGTGTCTTCTTAGGTTTCTCTGAATTCATCCTGTTCTTATAGATCTTGAAGTACATAATATTCATTACATTCATATAATTTGTGTAGCCATTACCCAGTTGACGGACATCCTTTCTGTGTCTAGTTATTTGCAACATCAAAAAATGTTGCTAAATAATTTTGTATTTATGGACCTTTATCACTTTCTTCTATCTCTTTGGATAGTTGGCTTTTTTTGTGACAAGCGTCAATACCAAAGGACTATTCAATCCCTAAAGTGAACAGTAAGACTAAATTTTCAGCATCCTTATTGTCTTAAACTCTATTATTTATTCTTTTACACACATTCGCTATCAGTATTCATTAGTTGATAGAAATTTGGAATTGATGCAATTATCCAGAGAATTTAGCAAAAAACTTAAATGATCTTGGATAAATTGTCCTAGTTGGATATAGTAATTTGCCAGGGAATACCTGGCTTACATTTTATTTTTAAAGCTGCCAAGCAAATATATTCATCACAACTTATAGTAGAAAACTGTTTCCAGGCCATCACCTTCAACATTATGTTTTATCTTGGCATTAATTTTTATCAAATAATAATGTACTTGGCACTAGTGTATCTTCCTTCAGCCAAGGATCTCCAAGTATTTAGCAAACATTAATTAAGTAATACAATAGCCTTGAAAGAAAAAGCATCATCCCGATTTTGAAATTGAAAGAACTATAGAATGGAGAAACTACTAATATGTAACCCAATTGGGCTTTTTAAGAAAGTAGGAGACTTTAACCTTTTTGATTCACAATGGCTACTCAGAAAGCGGGGAAGGAGATACCTAAGAAGCAAGAAAAACTTAAATAAAAGAACCCATAAGGTAAAGGCGAATCAAACTTTCTTGCCCCTGCCCTTGAAGAAGAAGTATCCTTAATTTACCTCTGTTGTTTCAAGCTTGGTACAAATGAAGCCTAAATGATTCTGAAGTCCTCATTTCGTACATTTAAGTATTGCTATTTTCTATTACCACAGACTTGACCATAGACCATCAGTCATCTCTGTAGGTAACAGAGAAAAAAGGAAAAGAGATTAAGAACGAATGAATGAACTAATTACCACTTCTAAAAGCAACTCAAAACCCATGTTCACTTAGGGAGGTCCATAGTGTCTAATTCATTTCTGTGAAACACTATGGTCATATTCTAGCAGAATTTATATTTTTATTAGCAAAGAAGTTTGCCTTCAAATCATTAGAAACAATATGTAAGAACTAAGTTATTATTGCTACAATATAAATGACCAAGGTTATGGAAGGTAACATAAAAATGAGTTATATTTTTATTTCATGTTTTATATCCACACTTGGCTCTTCACATCTCAATGGCAATAGGTAACTTTGCCCTGTGTAGGAAATATAAAAACTCTCAGAACATGCTGATTAGATTTGAAACACCAAGTCAGATAGGTAGGCCAGAAGATTTGTCTTAGGATTATTTATTTAGATCTGGGAGAAACTTTAGAGTTTAAAGAGTTTAACCTTAAAATTCTAACTTTACAGATGAGAAACTGAGACATAGAGAGAAAGACAAGTGGCACGGCACAGTAGAGTGATCAGGAAAGCCCGAGTTCAAATCCTACAACAGATACTATATCTATGTAACCCTGGGCAAGTGACTTAACTTTGTTCAGCCTCTGTTTCTTCATCTGCAAAATAAGAATATCAGATCCAGTGGCCTCTATGGTTTCTTTCAGCTCTAAATCTGGAATCCTATAATTAATTTTCCAAGGTTATAGATATAGTAAGGAGCAGATCTGGAATTCAAACCCATGTCATCTGACTCTAAATGCTGAATTCTTTCCATTAAGTCAGTTTATTTAACAAGGTGTTTAGTTATGCTTTACTTTTCTTGTTTAATATAAATAGTAATTTCCCTGCATTTCATTTTTGACAGTATTTTGCATCTATCTCTTTCTTTTCGTTCAAACAGCCTATAATCTGGCCCATGCCCTCCTCATCTTTCCTTTGGACTATGGCAAAAGCCTCCTAACTAATCTCTCTGCATCTCCATTCCCTCCTTTAAAGTCCATCCTCCACAGTTTTCACATTGATACCACTACAGTAAAGGTCTGACCATGGTACTATCCTACTGAAATATCTTCAGTGCTTCTCTATTAGTTCTCAAATAAAATAAAGATCTTCAACCTGGAATTCAGAGTCTCCTACAATGTTTCCCACCTACCTTTCTGGTCTTATTTTATTTTACAGTCTGTTCTTCTATAACACGAAATATCCTTTCCTAAAAATCACTAATCTATGTAAAATTGTGCAATAAAAACCACAGGGATTGTGGGGGAAATGGGGTTGGGGCACAACACTCAAAAAGTTTATTGGTTACTCATAAAAAAGATAGAAATCTAATAAAAATGGTAGCACAGTTTTATACATGTTAAATGGTTAAGAAATACATAAATATTGCAATTAATTGTGGCAGCTTCTCCAGCCTCAGGTTGCTGCTTGGTTTGGGTCTCACAAGGTGGGACTTGTATCGTCAACTGCTATGGGTGAGCAAGGAAGTGGGGGTGGGGAAATCATTTAATTGGAGGTGTTGAATAAGTGGCTTTTTATATAAAAAGTTCATACATATATAAAGAAAGAGCAGAACACACAATCTCATAGGATAACCCATACTTAACTGAGGTAGTTGGTAGATGTTTGAGGTGTGTGCATACGTGCATTTTTAAAATTTTCCTATGGATATGGTTCTGTTGGCTGCAGTTTTTTGTAGTATCTTCCATTTTTCTGGGACAAACTGTATCAATCACATTGGAACAGATTTATTTTCAAAACAAACATTATAGCAGAAATGAGGGTATTTCTCTTCTTGCATTTTCTGTTTCAGTCAAACTTGGCCTCCATATATACTTCTGTCAACCTATACTGTGCCTTTGCACTGACAGCATCACTTGCCTGGAATGCATTCCATCCTCTCCACAGTCTCTTAAAATCCCTAAGCTCCATTAAGGCACAGATCATGTGCCTCTCTATTAAATTAGTTGTGAGCACTTTTTTCATCCTCTGGCTCCTTCTTCAGCCTGCTCCACTCCCAAGTTAGTTATCTGGCTCCTGGCCAGGACACTACCCTGAGTCTGACTCAAGAACTGGTGAGTTGCTGCTTAGAACTGCTATGTGATGAGAAAGTCCAGCAATGCTGAGCTCTCTCTGGCTCACTCTAGGGTCTGCTCCATTCCCACATTGATCTTTCCTACCTCCATACTGGTTGTGTGGCCATCTGGGAACAACTTCATGATTTGTGCTTTCTTGCCCAGAATTGCCGTGACATGAAGAAGACTACCCAGACTCACTCTCTAGCCTGCTCCATAACCACAGCTCTCAGCTACTCCTTCAACCAGTCTCATGTTCCCCTGGGTATGACTCCATCCTGAGGCCAACTCAGTGATTGGTGAGTCTTTGCCTGAAACCCCATGTCCTGAGAAGGCCCTGAGCTTCTGCTTACAATCTCTTTCTCTTTCATTTTTGAGAGCAGGGACAACCTAGTTTTCTTGTTTTTGTGTCCCCAGCATTTAGCACAAATGCCTAATAAATCATTTCCCTATTATCTTAATAGGCAGCTAGGTAGTGAAGTAGACAGAGCTCTGGGCCTGGAGTTAAGAAGATGTAAGTTCAAATCCAGCCTCAGACACTTACTAGCTATATGACCCTGGGCAAGTCAATTTACCCTGTTTGCCCCATTTTCCTCACCGGGAAAATGAGTTGGAGAAGGAAATGGCAAACCACTCCAATACCTTTGGCAAGAAAGTGCCAAATAAGGTCACAAAGAGCTAGATATGACTGAAAAAACTGAACAACAAAATCATCTCTATATATCCTAAAATTATGTTGTTTTTTTAGTAAAGTACTTAGTATATATGAGTTTTCTTCTCCCTAGTAGAAAAGGAGACCCTTGAGAGCAGGAAATTTTCTTTTGTCTTTGTATCCCTAGTATTTGGCATTATGCTTTGCATATAGTGCATATTTAATGAATACTTATCTAATAGATTCACTAGGCTTAAAACAAATGAAAAAATGCTCTGTTTCTTTTAAAGGTAATCATATGGACCAGGAACCAAATTTCAGAGACTTGTATTTTACCCTGGATTGCCAATTTACTTTCATTTACTTTCATTTACTGACTCCTATAAATTGGGGAAAAATGATACTTAGATAAAGACCACTTAACAGTTGCTCACTTCCATCCTTTTTATACAAGTATTTGAGAAACACAAGATGAAGGTGAGATTGGCCATTACACTGTGGAATAAATGGGTGTTTTTTTTATGTGTTGATTATGCCATTCATTTAAAAATACATTTTTCTAGTTGTTTTGGTTGCTTTCTCAAGGTACATGTTTTGTTGATAATGGTTTCTAGGGAATCAAACGTGTCCATTTGCTCATTGATAAAAATTAAACCATCCCGTTAAATTTCTTTCTTTCTTTTTTTCCCTTTAAAGTGTGCAGTTTTATTTAAACTGTTCTTAAGTCAGTGTGCAGGTAAAGCTCCTCCCCTCACCCAAGTATTGACACCAATTTCATAAAACTCCTGGGGAGACTACAGTCTTCATTCACATCTATATTGGGGGTAGGGAGGGAATTTAAAGGGCCATTCATTACGGCTGACAATCTGAAAAAAAGGAACAAGTATTAAGGTGGAAGATACAAAAAGTCTTTTTTAAAGGATTACATGATTTCCATGTAAAGCAATATTAGTACCTTCTCTGCTTCCCCTCTCCCCACCTGGATTTTTGTTATGTAGCTCTTTTTCTCTAGCAAGGACAGCCTTCATAGAGGCTTGCTGTAACAATGCATGACACAATATTTGAAATGATTATTGAAAAAAATGTATAATCAGAGTCCTGAAGACACACTGTAGAACCTTGGGGATGTTTGCCTCCAACATACTTAGACTGCTCATCACCTTCACTGTTCTAGTTTTTAAGTCCTGAGTCAAAGTATCAAAAACAAAACAAAATAAATAAAACCATGCCAATCTCATCTCTCTTTTTCTTTTTTTTGGGGGGCAATTATCATATCACACCCTTTGACAAAACAAAACAAAAACAAAAAACAAAACAAAACAAAACACAGTCCATTTAGAAGCATTTGCAGTAGACAATGGGGGGCCTAGATTTGTACTCCTGCTTGCTGATCCACATCTGCTGGAAGGTGGAAAGAATCACTAGGATGGAGCCTCCAATCCAGACAGAGTATTTGTGCTCACGTGGGGCAATGATCTTGATTTTCATTGTGCTGGGAGCTAGGGCTGTAATATCTCTTTACATTTTGTCATCAATGCCTGGGTACATGGTGGTACCACTAGACAATATGGTATTGGCATACACATTCTTATGGATGTCAATATCACACTTCATGATTGAGTTGCAGGTAGTTTCATGGATTCCACAGGATTCCACACCTAAGGAAGATTGTGGAAGAGAGCTTCTGGGCATCAGAACTTCTCATTGCCAATGGTGATAACCTGACCATCAGGGAGGTCATAGTTCTTTTCCAGAGAGGAGCTAGATGCAGTAGTGGCCATCTCCTGCTCAAAGTCTAGGGCAACATAACACGACTTCTCCTTGATGTCAACACAATTTCCCTCTCAGCTGTGGTAGTGAAACTGTACCCTCTCTCGGTCAGGATCTTCATGAGGTAGTCTGTCAGATCACAGTCAGCCAGATCCAGATGGCGGATGATGTGGGGAAGGTCATAACCTTCATAGAAGGGCAGAGTGTGGGTCACACTATCAACAGAGTCCATCACAATACCCGTGGTATGACCAGAGGCATACAGGGACAACACAGCCTGGATGGCAACGTACATGAGTGGGGTGTTGAAGATCTCAAACATAATTTGAGTCATCTTTTCTCTGTTAGCTTTGGGGTTTAGGGGGACTTCTGTAAGCAGCACAGGATGCTTTTCAGGGGCCACACAGAGCTCATTGTAGAAAGTATGATGCCAGATCTTCTCCATGTCATTCCAGTTGGTGACAATACCATGTTCTGACTTCAGGGTCAGAATATCTCTCTTGCTCTGGGCCTCATCTCCCACACAACTGTCATTGTGGCCCATACCCACCATCACACTCTGATGTCTGGGGCACCCAACAATGGAAGGGAAGATAGCCCGAGGTGCATCGACTTCTGCAAAGCCAGCTTTACACATTCCAAAGTTATTGTGAACAATGACAGCAGCAATATCATCATCAATGGTGAACTTTTAAGTGGCAAGTTTAAACCCTAAAGAGAGAGAAAGAGGAGGTGGTACCACACCTGGAGGCAGGGGGAGGCAAGTGCACGTGGGGCAGAAGAACTCACAACTCTATCCCATTAAATGTTCAAGCAAGCATTAGATTTTAAGAATACCAATCTGTTTGTGATGAAGTTACAATCTTTCAAAGAAAGAAAAATATGTTTATCTATATAACATGGCGGGGCAAAAACCTTCTATGTTTTAAAGATGCTTTCAAAATACAAAAAATCAATAGATTTCACACTGTAGCCATATTATTTTAATCATATTTTGAATTTTTTTTCAAGTGGGGAACCAGTGAGTAGTTTTTACTATGGAGGTATGTAATCAATCAACAAACATATTTATTGAGTTCCTACTATCCTCCAGGCATTGCACTAGTTTTTTTGGAATAAGAAGAAAAATAAATCCACAACTCTCTGTCATAAAAATCCTTATAGTTTATTAGGAGAGACAACACATACATATATAAATGATATGTAATTAATCAATCAATTAATAAACATTTGTGAAGCACCTACTATGTACCAGCCACTATGCTAAACCCTGTAGATACAATAAAAGGGAAAAGACAGTTCCTGCCCTATAAAAACTTATGATCTAATGGATCAATGGGTAATTATCATATAACTGGAAGGAAGGTGCTGCCACAATTGGGAGACTCAAGAAATACCTCATCTAGGAAATGGACTTTGAAATTAACTTTGAAAATTTGTAGGATTTTTAAGATGCTGAGTTCAGAAGGAAGTCCATTCTGGCACTGAGATGGAAAGTGGAATGACAAGTATAGCAAAGAGCAGACCAGTTATGATGTAACATATAATATGTTAAGGAAAATAATATGTCTAGAAAGGTAGGTTAATGCCATTTTGTGAGGGATTTTAAATACCAAAAAGAAGAGCTCATACTTTATTTAAGGCAATAGGGAATTACTAGAGAATTTTGAGCAAGGGAGCAACATGATTAGATTAAAGAATATTCCTGTGGCATCTATGTGAAGGATTGAATGGAGCAGAAAGTTATTCAAGTATTCCTGCCCTTTGTCAGTCATTCTCCAATTTGTGCACATCTAATTTATTTCTTGATCATTTTTACCACAAAGAGTGTCCCTATGAATAAGTTTGTATGTACTGCATTTTTGCTTCTGTCTTTTACTTCCATGGGATATATGCTCAGTAGTAGAATCTTTGGGTCAATGGGTATAAAGAGTTTACTAATATTTCTTTCTTAATTACAAATTAAGATCCAGAATGGTTAGTCTAGTCCACAATTCCATTGACACTGTATTATTGTAACAGTCTTTCAACAGTCCCTCCAACATTGACTGTTGCCATTTATTGCCATTTACTGCCAAATAGAAACTCATGTTGATATAAGGTGAAAGCTCAATTATAATCATTAATTCTTTTGTTACTCTTAGTGACTCTCACAATGTTTTCATGTGATCATTTACAGTTTGCAATTTGTTTGAAAACTGTTCATATCCTCTGAGCACTTGTATAATGGGGAATTTATAGTATATTTTAAAATATGGTGATTATACAAAACAAAAGAAAGGAAGAATTATAGAAGATAAAATGGGCAACTTTGAATACATTTAATTTAAAAATTTTTGTACAAATTAAATGAATATGTATAAAATAAGAAGAGAAACTGGGGAAAATATTTGTAGCAAGTTACCCCCCCCATAAAGGTCTCATTTCCAAGACACGCAAAGAACTCATTCAAATTTATAAGAATAAGAATTATTCCTCAATTGATATTTGATAAAAAAAAGATTAGAAGAGGAAATTTTCAGAAGGAGTGCAAGCTATAATGACACCATGAAAAAACAATCTAAGTCACTAATAATTAGAATATCAGAATTAAAATAATTTATAGTCTCTACCTTACATACACCAAATTGGTAAAACTGTCCAAAAAAAGGAAAATCACAATTGTTGAAGTAACTGCAGGAAGGTAGGTACACAGGTATACTGCTGGCCAAGATGGGAATATGGTCTAGCTATTTTGGAAAACAGTTTGGCATTATGCCAACACATTCTTCTTTATCAGTCTTCTGGAATCATCATTTAGTTGCTCAGAGTTCCTAAGTCTTTCAGAATTGTCCATTTTTTGAGAGATTAAATGCCAGAAATTTTATGAATTTTGAAAATATTTTGAAAATAATTTTTCATAATGTTTATTAATGCTTTATAAAATTATTAATCATTTTGTGGGCTTATTTTGTACCCTGTTAACTTACCATGACAATGATTTTATTTAGTTTCTTTGCTGATTCTCTTGTGTTTTCTAAGTACATCATAATGTCATTTGTAAATAGAGGGAGTTTTTTTTTGTTAATGGTTAATCTTCTAATTTTCTCATCTTTTCTTACTGACATTACCAGAATTTATAAAACTATATCAAATAATAGTCAGGAGAGGGTACATCCTCTAACCCTGTTAGAAGTTGTTTAGTATTTCTCCATTATACAAAGACTTAGCTATTGGTTTTAAATATGTTTTGAGCATATTAACTAAACAGATATTCAAGACTATATTTTATAGGGCATCTCACTTTAAAAAATATTTTTTCTTTGTTTAGGGATATTATGCCATCTTTTGAAAAATCAAGTTCACGGTTTTTACTAATAATGAAAATTGACTCATTGATATGCTTCCAACTTTGTCAAAGTAAATTATTTTCTCTCTCTCTTTCTGTTTATATGATGTATATATAAAGATGTATATATACAGATCAATGTAGATACATATACGTGTGTGTTGCTGTACAATTGTCTGCTTGTTTTTTTATTTTTAAATCCATAAGATCATGAGCACCTTGAGGATAGAGACTGCATACCATCCTTTTTATCCATCATGCTTATAACAGTGCCCGGTACATAGTAGGTATGTAATAAATGCTTACTAACTTTGTTTCTCCATTATTTGTATAACAGAAATATATTAGTATTATTAAATGACACTGGCAGTGCTTTTCTCTACTTTTAAGAATGGTTTTGTAGCATAGATAGTATTGATTGTGCTTTAAATATTTAATAGAATTCACTTGTAAATACATCTAGCCCAGGATTTTCTTTTCTTTTTCCTTTCTTTTCCTTTGTTTTTTCACCACTAGTTCATTTAGGGTTTACTCAATTTCTTTTTCTGAGATTGGGTCACTTAAGGTTTCTGTTTCTTGGTTTGTTAGTCTGAGTGTTCTACAAGTTTTTAGGTATTCATAGACTTCCTTTGAATTCTTACATTTGCAAGTATATAACTAAGTAGTTTCTGGTAATTATTTTGACCTATATTTCTTTATTCTGTATTTGTATATAGGTTTTAAGTGATTTTGTATGCAGCAAATTATTATATTTTCATTTGTTTTAATACATTTTTCTATTATCTTTGTTTTTATGGGGGATTAATCCATTCAGATTTAGTAATTATTTTTTTCTTCCATCTTAATCTTGTAGAAGTTAATGCAATGTGTTACTTTTACTTGTGTTATTTTTTATTATCTTGTCTTTCTTTCTCTTCTCTTCCAAGCTATTTATGCCACCAATTTCCTCTCAACCCTAAAAAAAACCCAAACAAACAAATAGACAAACAAACAAAAAAAAATACAGAAGGCTATCCATTGCAAGATTTCTTTCTTTCTAGTCCCACATTCTGAATCACCACATTATCAGGCCCAATCTTCTCCTTTGCTCCAAAGGCACACTTTGCCTGTGTTATCCCTTCTACTTGTGTCCTTGTTCCCATAATCCCAAATCTTTCCATCTCCTCTAAAAACTGGACTCTTTAATCATTTCTCCTCCTCCTCCTCTTCTTCCTCCTCCTCCTTCTCCTCCTTGTCTCAACTTCTCTTAAGGTACTATCTTCTTCCTTTCTGCTTACAAATATCTCCAAATTCTCCTCATCCTTAAAAACACTCATTTGATGATAAAAATTGTTTTTACATGCAACTGGGAAATAAGATGTACAGGCAATGGGATATAGAAATCTATCCTGCCCTAAAGGAAAATAGAAGGGGAAGGGGATAAGAGAAGGGAAAGTGATAGGAGGGAGGGCAGATTAGAGGAAGGGTTATTCAGAATGCATGACATCTTGGGATGGAGGGAGGGGCAAGATGCAGAGAAAATTTGGAACTCAAAATCTTGTGGAAATGAATGTTAAAAACTAAAAATAAATTAATTAATTAAAAAAATTTATTTGACCCCATCACTCCCTCAAACTCTTATGTATATGCACACATATACATATGTGTGTATATGCATGCATGTGTGAGTGTGTGTGTGTGTGTATGCTACCTTTCATAACTAAAATCCTAAACTCCTGGGCAAAGCTGTCTACACTTATTATCTCTTATTTTTTCACTGCCTACTCATTTCTGAATGCCTAACAATCAGACTTCCTTTCCCATCATTGAATGTGTTCTCTTTAAGATCACAAATGACCTCTTTATTGATAAATTCAATGATCTTTTCAAAGTCATTCTCCCTCTTGTCTTTTCCACATTATTTGACACCATTGACCTCCTCCTTCCAGGTAATCTCACTCCCTGTATTTTCCTGATACTGCTGGATCAGGGTTCTCTTCCTCCTTTTGTATTAGTCTTTCTTGGTTTCCTGAGGATCATTATAATGCCCTGTACTCTAAGCATAGATGTATCCCAGGACTCTCTTCTGGGTTCCTTGGATTCATCTCTCTCTACAGAAACTCTCAGTCTATGATATTTCCCACATGGAGGAAGAAAAAAAGGCTATTTATACCACTTAAATACAAATATAGAGGCAAGATTGTGTGTGTGTGTGTGTGTGTGTGTGTGTGTGTTGCCATTTGGAAAAATGATATAATCCTTGTTTTGTTTTTTTTCTCTCTCTAAAAAAAGGAAATATATGAGTAATTTAACTCACAGTAAAACTTTTCTTTTGTGTTTTTGTGCCCAATATTGGCCCAGTTTTGAAGAATGACACATTCTTCATGTAACATTGATCTGTTCTTAAGATCTTCACATATGTGATATTTTCTGCAATTCAGTCCTCAGGAAAATGTTACAAGTCATGCCCTGCATCTGCAAGTTTACTTCAAATAGACTGGACAAGAATAATTCAAATTGGGGGGTGGTGTATAACCTGCTTGGAAAGCAGACCGATTTAGTCAGAATGTCTGACAAAATCTAATAATTTATGTGAAGTTTAATTACAGCAAACACAAAGCTACTATTGAATATACACAACATTCATCAATATCACTTCCATTTAAGAGCTGGCACTTGAAAAGAGTAAGTAGCAGACTCTCAATATGATATTATCTATATTAATCTCCATTTTTCACTTCTCTAGCGTTCAGCATGGCAGATAGGTGGTGCAGTGGATAGAATGCTGGGCCTAGAGTCAGGAAGATTCCTCTTCCTAAATTCAAATCTGGCCTCAGGCACTTACTAGCTGTATGGCTCTAGGCAATTCACTTAACCCCCATTTGCCTCAGTTTCCCCATCTATAAAAATGAGCTATAGAAGGAAATGGCAAACCACTCTACTATTGTTGCAAAAACAAAACAAAACAAAATGGGGTCATGAAGAGTCTGACAGGACTGAAAAATGATGGAACAACACTGTTTTTTAATCAAAGAATATCTGACTTTTTTCTCTCCCACAGTCTTCCCTAGCACCCATGAAGAAAGCAAGGAAAACGAAATAATAGTTACACACATATATAGATATATATGATATATGTGTATATATATAATATATGTATTTACATACATACATGTATATAAAAGACATTATGAACATTGACGCTTACACTTTAAGGAGAGGGAGCATGTGGAGGTAGATAGTGTGGGATGTAAGCTCATAACAGGCTAATTGGTTTAGCATATCACTGCAATATCACATATAGAAAGTCTCTCTAACAGAGCCCTGCAACAGTCCATTAATTGGATGATATGCCTTCCATTTGGCAGATTGATGCTCTTAGGAAGTCTTACTTCAATGGTCTTTTATAAGCTCTTCACTTCTGCTGAACCCCCTCCCCCCATATACTTTTCCTTATACTTTCTAAATTTTTTATGCATTGTCTTTTTTGTCTTTTATTCTTGTGCTGTGATTTTTTGCTTTCAGTAGAAAAAGCTGACCCACTAGCAAATCAGGGATGTTTTTATTTCTTGTCTGTTGTCATTCAGTCATTTTTCAGTTGTATCTGACTCTTTTTGACCCATTTGAGGTTTTCTTGCCAAAGATACTGAAGTGGTTTGCTGTTTTTTTCCCCTCCAGCTCATTTTATAGATAAGGAAACTGAGTCAAATGGGGTTGAGTAGTTTGCCTAGGATCCAAAAGTTAGTAAATGTCTAAAGCCAGATTTGAACTCAAGAAGATGAGTCTTCCTAACTCCAGGTCTGGCACGCTATCCACTGGTATTTCTTGCCTATAAACCATCTATTTAAAACACATCTAATCTAACTACACAAAACTCAACTACTCTTCTTGAGTTTTTCTTTACTGTTAAGTGCTTTGGGGCTGCTTTTTTATAGGCAATCTTTGTCTTTGGACTATTTATGTTTATGGAATAATTTTTACACTTGAGAATGCTAAAAATTTGGTCTTTTAATAATTAAGTTCTTACTATTCCGAATACTGTTAGACATTTAAATGATTAATAATTTCTACTTTGAGAGAGTATTAATTAACTTTTAACTATAAAGGACTGAAAATAGATCCAAACATTGAAAACATGCTTTACAACTCAGTTAGACACTAAAGGAGGTCTCTAAAATTGATACTGGATGCTCATTAGTTTGGATAAAGATTTATAAATCTTATGACAAACTATGGACCTTCAAAAGACACCATTATAGAGATCCTCTAATATATATCGTCATATTTTCTAATGTTTTCTTTGAAGGTCTCTATGTGATAATACTTTGTAGACAAAACTATAATATAATGTAATTTCTTGGATACTTCATCAACTAAACACTTGAATAGAGACCAAAATAGACCTACTAATGAATTCTGGCTTGTGGCAAACAGTATCATAGAGAGATTTTGCTGTGTGTAACTATAAAATGCTACCTTTCTCACAGTAGCTAGTCAGTCACCACCTGTCTGAGCTGTTAGAGGCTGGCATCCTGTACCTATCCTATCCTTTATCTGTCCTTGTGATTTACCCAAGTTTGGTTCAGGCACCCTGAGCTCTCAATAGGAGATGTAGGCACTTGATCGCAACATTTACTGTATCATGTCCCTACCTTGGTTATTTTGCATATGATACTATTTTGGGCTTTAGTATAAAGATTCTCCCCCAGCAAAGAGGAGGAAGAGGGAGGGGAGTAAAAAGAAATGTATCTTAAATATAAACACAAATCCACTATGAGATAAGACATTGCATTCTCCCATAGAAAAGAGAATTCTTAGCAATAAAGAGTCATAAAATGATTAGAACAAAATCTAGTAACTTACCACTACTTTTACAGTCGGTTAGGAGCTTAATACTAAAATCTCCTTCAGACATTTGCAGTTTCTTTGTAACTACTGCTAATTATTATCTTATATTTTACCTCTACTATCCACCAGCCAATCCAAATCTCTGTCTCTGTCTCTCTTTATTTGACCTGTTTTTTTTTTGTTGTTGTTATTGTTGTTTTTCACTGTTGCCCTTATAACTACTCCTGCACCTATTATTTTCTTTCTTGACTGTCTGAAAAGTGGAGGGACAGGCACAGAAGTTGTCTTTTGAGAGGTCACAAAGCCCTGTATCAAAGAAGGCATAAATTAGAAGTACAGGTTTGCCCAGGAGGTCATGAGCTAATTGTTCCTGCCTCTGTGGAGTTGAGATGCACCGTGCAATGATCTCTCCCAGTATCTCAGAAATTTGTCCCAGCACTTAAAAGTCAGCTTAAAGAAAAAGTTTTAGGGGTGAGAATCACCTCTATAGTTTATCTGCAGGGTTTAATTTCAGTAACCTATTAAAAGAATTTTCATTATCACATAGTATGGACTTCGGAGTCATTATATCCATTAGGAGTCAGTCAGATTTTCTCACGTTTTCTGAAGTAGAGATGATGGGAAAGGCCCCTTTATCTTATGTGCATGGAAGCATGCTTACCTCAAACTTTTATGATCTTGCCTAGCTATTACTTGAGTGTGCTCTAAGGGGGCACTACATTTAAAAAAATGTTGATAATAGTTTTGCTTTCCTGGGAAAAAATACTAGCATTCACTACATGGAGTAATTTTGATGTACTATTAATTGCTGAAGTATAACAAATATGTGATATCAAGTTCTTATAATACCTCTGCATAACACTTAAAATAATGAGTCTAAATCACAAAATTCTAATTTTGACCCAAAACCTTCTCTTTTAGACTTCATTACATTCTATATAAAGATGCTGCTGCCACATTAGTGCTTTTTCTGAGACACAGTTATAAAAGTTTTTCACATAAAATTTTTACAACTTTAAAAATGTAGAATCTATTAATAAGGCATAGTGCTGTATATTATTAAAACATCTTTGTACTTAATTGGAAGACTATTAATACTGTTCCTGATTCCAAAATTAATACATTTTTCTAAGATTCTTTTGAGTAACACTGTCTTCTAAAAACTGTACATATTGTGTTATGGTCACCCAAGGTCAGAACCCAGCAGCCATATGCTCTGTGTGCCCTAGGGAACCACTCTGAACAGACTTCTATGGGTTTCCCACAGTATTTGGACCAAATTGTTTCCTAACCCATTTCCTGTAATCAAGAAAAAAAGAATTGGTGATGGGAGAAAAAAAAATTTCAAACCTCAACTTACAGCATTTTAAACCAAATACTACAGCAAGGTTGGGGGAAAAAATCTTTCCTTACATAGTCATGACCACAATGAAAAGCCTCAGGGGACCACTCTATCAAAAAGGACTCTTTACTAAAGCACAGTTACTGCTAGCAGTTTCTGCATCATTTGACTAGAAATGGAATAAAAAAACCAGAAACAGGGATTTATACAAAGTAAATTTCACTTTTTCCTTTCAAATTCAGTGAGTTTTTCTTTAGTGTAACTTGTCAAAAACCCATCTGAGCCATTGTTAGAGAAATCTAAACATGTCAATAATGACTTCATAATATTTCTGTTGAGCCAAAGTTGACTAAGGTCAAGAATAGAATTTCTTGGGTGCTTTCACCTTCTTTTTAAAATTGTAGGCTTCTTTTGATTCAGAAAAAGAAGATTTCAGTAGTATGAGAAAAAATGGCAGACAGCATAGGCAATCTAATCCTTTTATTCTAGGAATTAGTTCACTAGAGATAGCTTCAATGAAGCAGGTGCTGCCCACCACACACATACATGTATAGTGTGGACATTATCTGCTTCCGTTGATTTAAAATAAAGTTGAGAATTTAATTTTCCTTTGTTCACTTTTTAGTTTTGAATTATTGACAGCAGAATGTTAAATATTTGAATACTAAAATATTAGTTGTTGACTATGAGCAATTTCTTCTTACTAAAACCCACCATGGTAGCATACAGGTAACCTTGGGTTCTCAAAGATTATGCTAGGGAGTTGTAAGGGCTAGTTGGTCCTACCATGCTGGAAAGTTTTTGAGTATACACCAGTAGATGATTGTCATCTCGTTATCTAGGGCCAGCCTAGAGAAGCTGGCTCATTGTTAAAAATCATTCTATGAGATAAAGAAATTTTATTACCCATAACAACTCATGATACCATCTATTTAATACTGGAGGAGTTATCTTCTGTAATAGTAGAAGACTGATTGAAAATCAATTGAAAATCAGATTGATGAAATCATAGAGCTTATAAAAAATTCAAGTAAGATTTTGAAAAAAATAGCCCTGGAGAATAGCAATTTTGTTGAAATGAAGTTGGTCAATGCCACTGAAACCATTTAAAGTCAGGAAAGGGACTAGAGGGAGCTATGATTAGTAAATATGTAAATATGTGCGTCTATGTAAGGGGTGGTATAAAAAAAGGCCTCATGTTAAAAGGGGTGAGTTAATGTTAGAAGGAAGAGATTGAGAATTATTTTATGGGATATACTTGGGGCTGGGAAAAGTGGAAAATAATTCAAATGAGAAGGTAGAAAGAAATTGGAACTTGTAGGGAAAAAGAAGAGACAAGTCATAGGTGGGCAGAGAATGGCTAGCTTAACAGTCAGAATGAAGTTGGCAGTACTGATTAAAGAAAAAAAAACAAAAACAAAAAACAAAAAACAAGAGAGGCAGACTTCTAAAACTGGTTTGGTATAATAGGTTCGGGGGAAAAAAATCCATGTTTGAGACAATCAAAATTGGTACTCAGTTTCTTGGTGTATTTGTGATGATTAATAGTTTTCCATTAATTCTATTGAGGCCAATAGGGTGAAAAAGTATTACAAATGGCCTGATGTATCATGATTCTATTTGAAGCCAATCATGTCTGGGGGCATATTCAGTCATATTTAACAAATACTATTTGAGTTAAATTAATCCAGATAAAAGCTGCAGTTCTTTCAAAATCGGTCTCCTGATTGTGATTAGATATCTCTCTCCCATGCTACCAAGGACTCTTCCATACTAGCATAATGAAGAAGCTGGGCTGGGTTTTCAAGCAAGGAGACAGTTGCTAAACCCTGTGCAAATGTCCTAGAAAGAATTCTGTTCCAGGACTGTACCATCCTCAAAGAGAGGAAAGAATTTGCTGAGCCCCAGGATTCACACCCCACCTCAGATATGTTTTTAAGCAGTGGCATGAAAACCCTACAGACCAGCCAATTCTCTTGAAGCTGAAACCCAACAGTTCAAAATATAACTAAGTGATGTGGCCCCAGCTGTGAAACCTATTGCAGCTTAATAAATATTTTGAGCCATCTGAGTAACTGCTGTGTCTCCTTCCCAGAACAACTAGAAAGGAGCTATTCATTATACCCAGAATCCAAGACAATGATGAAGAGGAAAAAATGAAAAGTACATTGGGTGTAGGAATTACCAAACTGCTCTAAGCATTGAAGCCCTCCCTGACATAGTGCAAATTTTTTTTCTATAGCTAATTAAGATCTCAGTCTCCTCTTGCCTTTCCCCCAACTACACCAATATAATATACACATATACACTACTTTTATTAAATATACGCATAACATATATATGTTATACATGTGCACACACACACTTACCTTGCATGTCTAAATACATGAAGGAAAGATGAATCCTGCAGTAGTTTTGATAATCTTATCTCGTCAACCAAATGCAGATAAGCTGATTAACATGAAGGGTTCAAAACTGGAAAACAGAACACTAACGATCTCTTGTTATCTGCAAATGTGCAAAACAGCAGCTGGTAATCACCAATCAAAGTGTGTAGATAAACAGCAAAGAAGAAAACATTATGGATGCTCCCAAAGTCCAAATCCTGGCACCTGATTATGCTGATGCATAGTGCATCAGCATGAATTCAAATATGTGTGAATCACAGTATGTCTTCAAGGTCATGCGAAGTGCTAAACTTGGGATATGATACTTTTCCTGATTGTATCCAAGTTGCCAATAGTGCCATAAGTTGATCCTAAAACTAAAAAAAGCACATCAAGGTAACATTCCTAGAAATAGATTCACAGTATTTAAGGGTTATTATACATCGCTTAAGATATTAAAGAACAAAATCTTTGGGGACTGAGTGGAAAAGCTAATGTCTAAAAGCAAAAATCTATGTTTTCTATGAAGTGCTTTTTTTTTTTTTTTTTTTTTTTTTTTACCAAACCAGTTTGAGAAGGCTTTAAAGTTTTCTGTGGTATAAATTAGATGGAGTTTACATTTGAAGTCTTTGGGCTTGAACCTGAGTTCAAGTCCAGTTACTGACATTCATAAGCTGTGTGACCTGCTAAGCCATGGATTAACTGCAGTTTGTACTAGTGTAAGAGGATCCCACATCAGGAGATATTACACTGATAAAACACTCATCCTTTTCCTTAACTTGTACTAATAGGACTTCAAATAAAATAAAAAAAAATGCATGGCACCAATTCATTCAATTAAACAGCACTTATAGTAAAGTATAACATAAATATGATGATGTAAGGCAAGGATCCAGTTTCATGGAAATAAATACCAAAATACACTGATTCTATAGATCATCAATGATATTGGAATTCCAAGAGATATATTTTGGTACCTGAGGATTACCAAAGATAGCTTTATGGAAAAGGTAGAGCTTGAGTTAAAGAATGAGTAGAATTTGAAGTGGAGAAGAAGAGAGATGAAGGGAAGAAGGAAACAGAGAAATGGAGAAGAGGAATGTCATTAGCAAAGGCATGAATGAATGACATATGTTATGAGGATAGTGAGTTGATAAGAGAAAAAGTGTGTGTATGGGAATTGTGAGAGATGTTCTTTCACACTACCTGAATGAGACTTCAAAAAACCTGGGAGATAAAAACTATGTGTTCTAGAGAAATTATGACCTCTAATAGGCACTACGAGATACATCAAAGAAAAATCACTCGACCTCAGTTAACAAATCAGTTAATCAAAAAGCATATATTATGTGCTTATTATGTAATAGTCACTGTACAAGCATCTGGAGACAGTGAGAGAGCCATGGTCCTCAAGAAGCTTACATTTAACTAACAGGGTATGTTCCAAGAACGTATGTAATTGAAACAATACAGGAAAATTCCAGGAATTTCTTATCCTTGTTGCCCCCTCAGAGGGCCACAAGCACCCTTCCTACCAGGCAAAGCAGGTTTCCTAATGCCCTTGACCAGGATTGGCTATATGTTTATCTCTCTCTAGAATACTGCTTGACTAGAAATACAGTTGGTATAAGGAACAACATTGTTTGTCTTCCACTCCTAGGTGACCAGTCTTTGGTATTATGATATTCCCCCCTTACCCAGGTCTGGATCATTGTCCACCTTTGAGAGCATGCTATTTAAAAAAATGTCACGGTCTCCTATTCTTCATTCATAACCCTCAGTGGTCCAATACATAGGAGATTTCATACCTAATTCTCTGCAAATCCAGTTTTATCTGATTAAAACAAGTTTTATTCCAAGAGAATTTGTCATCTATGGTAGAACCAGCCTGGAAGGGGAGATATCAACTGATACGTGCTAGTTAGATTGGGCCCCTTTCGTAAGGAAAGGGGAGGGGGAAAGTAAAGAGCATATAGAGAGTCTGATGAGAACAAAATTATACTCTTTGAAAACAATGGGATTCTACCAACCCCAGCACTTATCTATATCTGACCTACCCAGGATTAGTGTATTCAAAGGTCCTTGAGAGGTTCTTGGTCCCTTTACCTAACTCAGGTATAAAATCTTCTTTGACCTTACCCTCCTCAGACAACTCTGAATTGATCAGTAGTATCAATAGAACCAACATCCCATGTTGCTGTAATATTTACAGTGTGTTTTTCCAAACCAGATTAAGATTGAGATCTATGAGTGGTAGTGAGACAGATCTCTCCATTTATTCTTTATGTGTGAATAAGTCTGACCATATCATCCTCCTACTCAATAAGCTCCAGGAGTTCTCTAACCTCCAGGAATCAATCTTTCTTTCTTTCTTCCTTCCTTCCTTCCTTCCTTCCTTCCTTCCT
>NW_020950566.1:2327467-2392944 GCF_900497805.2 Vombatus ursinus | reverse complement strand
CTTCCTTCCTTCCTTCCTTCCTTCCTTCCTTCCTTCCTTCCTTCCTTCCTTCCTTCCTTTCTTTCTTTCCTTCTTTCCTTCTTTCTTTCTTTTATGAGCAAGAAGAGTACTAGCTCTTCTGACTATAGGGGAACAGAGGCCTTCCTGGGCAAAGATAACAGTGCATACCAGGAGAGAAATGACCACACCTCTCCCCAGATCACATCACTTTGGATACAATGAAAACTTTCAGATGCCCAGAAACAACTTTGAAAACAGCAACATATGCAAAAAATCCTGAAACTTGGGATAATGTCTCCCCACCTCCAGAGGAGTAAAGCCCAACTTTAGTACAAAGTTCAAAGTCAAGAAATAGGCTGGGAAAATGAGCAAACAACAACAAAAAGAGCTTAACCATAAAAAGGTACTAGGGTGGCAGGGAAGATCAAAGCACAAACCCAAAAGAAATATCCTAATTGGACACAAGCTTAATAGGAATTCATGAAAGAATTAAAGAAAGAGAAAAGTTGTAGAGGAAAAATTGGGAAAAGAAGTGGGAGTGATATAAGAAAATCATGAAAAGAAAATTAACAGCTTCATAATAGAGGCACAAAAATATTGAAGAAAATAACACTTTAAAAGACAGAACTGACCAAATGGTAAAAGAGGCAAAAAAAAAAATTCACAGAAGTCCTTAAAAAAGCAAAATTGGCCAAATGGAATAAGAAGTACAAAAGCTCACTGAAGAAAATCATTCCTTGGCTTAGATTCTTAAAATCTAGCCACTGCTCAGACTCTTATAATTTAGCCAATAGTTCACTTAACATTCAGACTCCTTAAGAGTCTGCCCAATATGATGGATATTCTAATAAACCTTGTCTTTGACTGAAAGAAGGCTTGGGTCAAATTCTTTCAGGCAGGACCTGTGTGTTGTGATTTTGACATCCAAGCACCCCTAAACTTCAACATTTTGGTGGCCCGTGTGGGGAAACTGCCTAATTCCAAGTTCTTCTCCAGCAAAGACTGGAAGGTATGTAAGCCTCTCTCCCCTTCTTGCTTTGCAACTGGGGTCACTCTCCAAGCACCAAGACTTGGAGGTGCTTTTCAAGCAGACAGTTATGAGGCTGTCTCACACTCAGCCTGACACTCTCAGGTTCTCAGTCCACTGGGTTGATTTAACCCTTCCACAGAACAGAGGACAAGGATGGATGCCCTGTCTGGGAAATGTATGCCTAATTCTGTCAATTCTCTCAGTGCTAGGAGATTGGGGAAAACTACAGTTGCTTTTTGGTTCCCTTAGGCTTACTTACTCCCTTCCCTCTACACTCCTGAATCCTCCTTCATGGAGGTTACATCTTTGCAGATTTTGGAGGTTTTGTGATTGATCATTAAGGAGTTTTGAAACATATCCTTACAACCCTGGTCACTCCCTTCTCTTGAGTAAAGAGGGTATCTGTTAACCCCTCTCATAGGAGAAGAGAGTTTTACCCTTTCCCCTCACCTTTGATTTTACCCTCCCCCACCTGGGAAAGGAAGGAGGGGGGAGAGGCAGTAACTACGGAATTGGCCCCCCTGGTAATGGCCTTGGTCCATAGGGCAGCCTTTGCCTGGAAACATCACCCAGGTTCAACACATCCTGCTCAAGGTAAAGAAGCTAGCCTCTGAACTTGGGTAAGCATGCTCTTTTAAAGTTGTAGTTTTAACTGTTAATGAAATGTTGATTCTCTGTGTAAAATAATCTGGAAATGCATTTAACAAAATTGAAGTCACCAGATTGGTAATGGGTTTGTTTCAAGCTTCAAATTGGTGAATTTTTTGTATCAGTTACATCAAGCAACTTTTCATAATTTGGTTACCATTAAAATAATTTGGCTATTGTTGTTTATTTTAATGTATAAACTTTCCAAAAAAACTTGTTTGGGTTATGGCTTGCTGAAATTTGCAAGTATATAGAATTCTATAATGATTGACAAATTTAAATTTGAGATAAATCCTGGAAAAGTTTTTCCTAAGCTGTGATTAGTGAAACTTGCTGGCAAGCTCATGGGGTTTTATTTTGAGTTGTCTGATGGATCATAATAATCCACTGATGATCAATAATCCACCATTTGAGAGAAATGCCATAAGCTACTCTGAGAGAATGTGATACTGGTGGGAAGTCAGCATTGGGAAAAGCTGAGAGGACAATTTTAGCCTCAGTCTAAGATGGGATCCTCCTGGCTCAGTTTCCCCATTATGTTCCTTTGAAAAGGAATGTTACCCACCTGGATATTCCTCAGTCTGGCAATGAGGTGGATTTGATACTGCTTGGTTGGAAAACTGAATTATTTGAATCCAAACAGAGCTAAGGATGTCTTATCCTGTCATATCTGGGCCCTGCAGTCTTTTCTGTCAGATTTGTGTCTTCCAGACTATGGACCATTCACCTACAGTTGGTAGCAAACATGGGGCACCAGCCAATGTCCCCCCATCATTCCCTGGATGCAGCCTGTGCTCAGTTCCAGTCAACCTCCTCTTAGGGACCCCCTCAAGGCAGGGACAGCTCTACACCCTTTGCCAGCAGGAAGCAGTTTCAGAAGCCAAGACATTTGTCCCTTACCCCATAAGAATTTGGGTCCCATTTGTTTGAGGGGGGATTGATGGGGTTGGGATCTGGACCCCAGAAAGGAAAAATCCTGAACTTTCCCACATGGCCAGATCTCTGGCAGTTGCCTGAAGTTATAATCCCATCAACTGGCCTTACATTGTGACCACACTCAATCTCCCAATTCTCTGTTACCCTTAACCCAGCCTAGCCCTCCATTGTCTTGCCTCCCTTTGGCAACTGTCCACTTCCCACCCTTAATCCTATCTAGACTCCATTTTCCCTTGGCCAAGTGGACCAGGTCCAAGGAGTTCTATTACCTCATAGACTACTTGGCCACTCCTAGAGCCCTCCCATAGTCTTTCTGTATAAAAGATCCATCTTGTCTCCATTAAGATGCTTGGATTCTTAAAATCTAGCCACTGCTCAGATTCTTACAATCTAGCTAATACTTGGGGTCTTATAATCTAGCCAATAACTCACTTAACATTCAGACTCCTTAACAGTCTGCCCAATATGATGAATGTTCTAATAAACCTTGTCTTTGCCTGAAAAAAAAAAGAAAATCATTCCTTAACAATTAGAATTGGGGAAATAGGAGCTAGTTTCCCCATGGGCCATCAAGAAACAATAAAACAAAGAAAAAATAATATAAAAAAGAAGAAATTTGAAACATCTCATTAGAAAAACAACTGACCCAGAAAATTGATCGAGGAGACATAATTTAAGAACTATTGGCATACCTAAAAACCATAATCAAAGAAAGAACCTAGACATCATATTTCAAGAAATTTTTAAGGAAAACTGCCCTGATATCTTAGATCCAGAGGGTAAAATAGAATTTTTTTAAAAGAAAATCCACCAATCACCTCCTGAAAGAAATCCTAAAAATGAAAACTCCCAGGAATATTATAGACACATTACAGAGTTCTCAGGTGAGGGGAAAATATTGCAAGCAGCCAGAAAGAGATAATTTAAATCTTGTGAAGCCACAGCCAGGATCACAGGTGATTTAGTAGCTACCATGTTAATGAAGTTGAGGAGGGGTTGGAATATGATATCCCAGAAGGCAAAAGAGCTACGATTACAATCAAGAATAACCTAAATTGCAAAACTGAGTATAATCCTTCAGTGGAAAAATGAATGTTTAATAAAATAGAAAATTTTCAAATATTTCTGATGAAGAGAACAGAGCTGAATAAGAAATTTGGCATTCAAATAAAAGACTCAAGAGAAGCATAAAAAGGTAAACATGAAAGAGGAATCATAGTGAACTCAATAAAGTTAAAACACTCATATTCCTATATGGGAAAATAAAACATGTAACTCCTAATAACTTTATAATCATTAGAATAAGTAAAAGGAGTCTACATAAACATGAGGCAATGGAATGAGTCAATTATGTTGAAATGATCTTAAAAAATGAAGAGGTGAGAAAAAGGGATGCACTGGGATAAGGTGGAAAGAAAAGGAAAAATAGAGAAATTATCTTATAAAAAAGAGTTGCCAATGGAGGAGCTTCCACAGTGGAGGAGAAAATGGAAGGAGATGACAAGCAATGATTGAACTTTGTTCTCATTGGAACTGGTTGAAAGAGGGAAGAATATCTATACACACAGTTAGTTGGATATAGAAATCTATCTTACCTAATAATGGAAGTAAGAAGAGAAAGGGATGAGAGAAAGGTGGAGGGAGAAAAAAGGGAGGGTTGGTTAAGAAAGGCAGTGTTCAGAAGCAAAACAGATTCTTGAGAGTGGGGTGGAGTCAAGATGGAGTAGTAAAAGTAGGGACTTACCTGAGTTCTCCCAAATTCCCTTCCAAAAAACATCAAAATTATGCCTCAAAATGAACTCTGGAGAGGCAGAACCAACAAAATGATGGGGTGAAATGATTTTCTAGCAAAAGAATACTTAAAAGGTCAACAAGAAAGGTTTATCCCATTGATGTAAGAAAGGAACATAGTCAAACATGGGCCACACCAGCATGGGCCACAGCTAGTAAGCCAGGGCCTTAAGTAGGCAGTGGCAGTCACTGTAGTTCTCAACCCACAGCTAGTAAGCCCATAGAAGGTCATTAGAGGATCCTTTGCTGGCTCTGGAAACAGGACTCTGTTGCATTGCTTATACATAGTTCCAAGTCACAGTCCTGGGCTGAAGAGAAGCACTAGGAGGAGTGGGGAATGTGGTCACTGTTCCAAGGCAGAAAAGAGTTCTTGTGGTCACTCACAGCCCAGAGCATAGTCCAGGAGAGCAGTGATCACACTTCTCTTTCAATCATACCATGTTGGAAGAACTGAAAACTTACAGATTCCCAGAACTAATTCTTAAAATGGCAGCACAAAAAAAACCTGAAGCTTGAGATAGCACCCCACCCCCTTCACCCTGTGAGCAGAGACCAATTTCAACATAAAGTTAAAATCCAAGAAATAGACTAAAAATGAGCAAACAACAACAAAAGAAACCTAAACACAGAAGGTTACTATGGTAATAGGGATGTATGATCAGAACATCAACTCAGAGGAAGACAACAAAATCAAAGAAACAATGTCCAAAGTTTCAAAGAAAACTGTGAATTGGTCTCAGGCCCTGGCAGAGCTCAAAAAGGGATTTTTAAAAAGTCAGATAAGAGAGGTTGAGAAAAAATAGGGAAAAGAAATGAGAGTGAAGCAAGAAAATCATGAAAAAACAGTTAACAATGTGGTAAAGGGAGCACAAAAATACTCAAGAATATAACATCTTAAAAACAGAATAAGTCAAATGGTAAAAGAGGCATGAAAATCCACTGAAAAGAAGAACTCCTTAAAAAAATCAAAATTGGCCAAATGGAAAAAGAGGTACAAAAATTGAGATAAAGGACTTCTTAAAAAGTAGAATTGACCAAATGGAAAAGAAGGTACAAAAGCTCAATGAAGAAAATAATTTCTTAAAAATGCGACATGGGCAAGTGAAAGTTAATGACTCCTTGAGATATCAGGAAACACTAAAACAAAAGAATGAAAAATTGAAAATGTAAAGTATATATATATATATATATATATAAACTGACTTGAAAAATAGATTGGGGAGAGATATTTTAAGAGTAATGGACTACCTGAAAACCATGACCAAGAAAAGAGCCTAGACATCATATTTAAAGAAATTATCAAAGAAAACTGTCCTGATGTCCTAGGAGCAGGAGGTAAGATAGAAAGTGAAAGAATAAACTGATCAGCTCCTGAAAGAGATATCATAATGAAAACTCCAAGAAATATTGTAATCAAATTCCACACCTCCCAAGTAAAGGAGAAAATATTGCAAGCAGTCAGAAAGAAACAATGAAATATCATGGAGCCACAATCTGGACACCATAAGATCTAGCAACTTCTACATTAAAGGGTTGGAATGCTTAGAATATGATATTCCAGAGGGCAAAGGAGCTAGGATTACAAGTAAGAATCAACTACCCCAAAAAATTCAGTGTAATCATTCGAAGGAAAAAATCATTTTTTAGTGAAATGGAAGACTTTCAAGCATTTTTGATGAAAAGAACTGAATATAAAATTTGATTTTCAAACAGAAAACTCTTTGCTGAGGATATGAGAATCTTAGATGAAATGAGAATTTAGAGAATCCTAGAGAATCAACTAAAAATTAATTAAAATATTTAACAACTTTGGCAAAGTTACAGAATATAAAATAAATCCACATAAATAATCAGCATTTCTAGATATTACCAACAAAGTCCAGCAGCAAGAGATAAAAAGAGAAATTCCATTTAAAATGATTGTAGACAATATAAAATACTTCTGAATCTACCTGCCAAGACAAACACAGGAACTATATGAACATATTTACAAAAGACTTTCACTCAAATATAGTCACATTTAAATGATTAATTTAAAAAAATACTTAGTTGTAGACCAAGTCAATATAAGAAATATTACCATTCTACCTCAATTTATTCTTTCAGTGCCATACCAAGCTACCAAAATTTATTTTATAGAGCTAGAAAAATAATAACAAAATTCATCTAGTAAAACAAAATGTCAAGAATATCAGGGAAGTCAAGGAAAAAGAAATGTAAGGAAGATGACCTAGCTATACCAGATCTCAAACTGTAGTATAAAGCGGTAATTATCAAAACAATCTGATACCTGCTAAGAAAAAGAGTTGTGGATCATTGGAATAGATTAGGTACATAATACATAGTAGTAAGTGACCATAGTAATCCAGTGTTTGATAAACACAAAGATGCAAGTTTCTGGGATAAGAATTCACTATTCGGTGGGGGGAGCCAAGATGGCAGAATAAAAGCACTGACTTGCTTGAGCTCTCCCCCAAACCCCTCCAAATACCTATAAAAATAGCTCTAGGCTGGGATTCTTATAGTCTAGCCAATAAGCCAATAGCTTACTAATATTCAGATCCTTAAGAAACTACCTAATATAGCACATGTTCTAATAAACCTTGCCTTTGGCTGAAAGAAGGCTTGGGTCAAATTCTTTCAGGCAGGACCTATGTGTTGTGATTTTGGGGTCCCAGGAACCCTGAACCCCTAAACCTCATCATTTTGGTGGACTGTATGGGGAAACTGCCTAAGCCCAAGTTCTTCTCCAGCCAAGACTGGAAGGTATGTAAGCTTCCCCTCCCTCCTTTCTTGCTCTGCAGTTAGGGTTGCTCTCCAAGCACCAAAGCTTGGAGGTGCTTTTTAGGCAGAGAGTTATGAGGCTGTCTCTTACTCGGCCTGACACTCTTAGTTCAAGGCCATGGACCTGGGTACACCTTCTGCAGCATAGAGGACAATGACAGATGCCCTTTCTGGAAATGTATACTCAATTCTGTTAATTCCCTTGGTGCTAGGAAATTGGGGGAAACTGCAGTGGCTTTCTGGTTCCTTGAGGCTTACTTACTCCCTTCCCTCTACACCCCTTAATTCTCCTTCATGGAGGTTACAGGGGAAAGTTAGAACAGCTAAAAATATCTTGGCATATTCTGGAGGTTTTGTGATTGATCATTAAGGAGTTTTGAAACACCTGTACAACCTGGTCACTCCCTTCCCTTGAGTCAAGAGGGTATCTGTTAACCCCTCTCACAGGAGAAGAGAGTTTCACCCTTTACCCCTCACCTTTGATTTCACCCTCCCACATCTGGGAAAGGAAGGGGGATAGGGGCAGCAGCTATGGCATGGGTCCTGCTGGCAATGGCCTCGGGCTCTAGTGCAACCTTTGCCTGGAAGCATTACCCAGGTTCAGCACATCCTGTCCAAAGTAATGAAGCTAGCCTCCAAACTTGAATAAACATGCTCTTTTAAATTTGCAGTTTTAACTATTAATAATGAGATGTTGATTCTCTGTGTAAAGTAATTTGGAAGTGCATTTAACAAAACTGAAGTCACCTGATTGGTAATGGGTTTGTTTCAAGTTTCAAATTGGTGAACTTTCTCTATCAGTTATGTCAAGCAACTTTTCATAATTTGGTTACTGCCAAAATAATTTAGCTATTGTTGGTTATTGTTTTAATGTGTAAACTTGCCAAAAACTTGTTTGGGTTTTGTATAGAAATCTCTAATGATTGACTTTTTACACCAGGACAAATTAAGTTTGAGATGTAAATCATGGAAAAGTTTTTCCTAAGCTGTGATTAGTAAAACTTGCTGTTTGAGACAAAGCTCATAGGATTTTATTTTGAGTTGTCTGATGGGTCATAATCCATCGATAATCAATAATCCACCATCTGAGAGAAATGTCACAAGCTACTAAGAGAAGGTAATACTGGACGAAAGTCAGCATTGGGGAAAGCTGAGAGGGCAATTTTAGCCTCAGTCTAAGATGGGATCCTCCTGGCTCAGTTTCCCCATTATGTTCCTTTGAAAGGGAATGTTACACACCTGGCTATACCTGAGTCTGGCTATGAGGTGAATTTGATACTGCTTGGTTGGAAAACTGAATTATTTGAATCCAAACAGAGCTAAGGATGTCTTATCCTGTCATATATGGGCCCTGTAGTCTTTTCTGTCAGATTTGTGTCTTCCAGACTATTGACCATTCACCTACAGTTGGTAGAAAACACAGGGTACCAGCCAATGACCCCCATAATTCCCTGGATGCAGCCTGTGCTCAGTTCCAGTCAACCTCCTCTTTGGGACCCCCTCAAGGCAGGGGCAGCTCTAAACCCCTTGCCAGCAGGAAGCAGTTTCAGAAGCCAAGACATTTGTCCCTTACCCCATAAGAATTTGGGTCCCATTTGTTTGAGGGGGGAATGATGAGGTTGGGATCTGGACCACCAAAAGGAAAAACCCTGGACTTTCCCACATGGCCAAATCTCTGGTGTTAGCCTGAGGCTATAATCCCATCAACTGGTCTTTCTTTGTGGCTACACCCAACATCCTTAACCTAGCCTAGGCCTCCCTATGGCCCCAGCCATTTCCCACACTTAATCCTAGCTAGGCTACATTTTCCAGGTCCCAGGAGTTCTGTTAACCCATCTTACTGGCCACTCCCATCCAGATCTCCTCCTCCCTTCCCCCCCAAACTACTTGGCCACTCCTAGATCCCTCCCACAGTCATTCTATATGTAAGGTCTATCTTGTCTCCATTAAGAGGCTGGGATACTTATAATCTAGCTACTGTTTAGATTCTTATAATCTAGCCATTGCTCAGATTCCTAAAATCTAGCCACTGCTTAGACTCTTATAATCTAGCCAATAAGCCAATAGCTCACTAATGTTCAGACTCCTTAAGAGTCTGCCTAATATGATGGATATTCTAATAAGCCTTGTCTTTGGCTGAAAAAAATGGCTCTTAACAAATTCTAGAGCAGCAGAACCACAAAAAGACAGAGTGAAACATATTTCCAGCCCAAGACAACCTGGATGGTGAATTGGAAAGCTCTTTTGCCCTGGGGCTGGGAGAGGAGCACAGTTCAGTGTGGGCACTCAGGCAAAAACCAAACTGCAGCAGGCCTCAGGGGACTGAATCATTGGCAGCTGCAGTGGTTTCCAGACTTCTCAACCCACAAATGTCAAAGACAAATTAAAAGGTCAGTAGGAAAGGTGTGTGACTATGGTGAGAGAGAAGTTTGGTTGCAGTCCCAGTCCCAGTATAGCCCCGAGTCGATGGCTGCTTCCAGAGCTCTTGGCCCACAGACAGAGGGGGAATCAAGAGGCTGATCAGAGGTGGATTTCAGGGATTTCTCTGCTAGTGCTGAGGCAGGAATCTTTTGCTTTGCCTGTGCTTAGATCTGGGTCACAGTTCTAGGTGGCAGTCCTGGGGCAAGGAAGAGTACTGGCATGGTGGGGCTTCTGTTGGCAGTGGAGAGGGAATCCTCCTCATGGTTCCAAGGCAGAAAGGAGTGCTTGTGGTCACTATAGACCAGAGCACAGGCCAGGAAAGGAGTAAATACCCTTTATCATACCACCTTGGAAGAACTGAAAATATATAGGTCCCTAGAAGTATCTCTGAAAATAGCTATGCAAAACCCCCAAAGCTTGGGACAGTACATTCTCCATACTGGAAGCAGACCCCTACCTTAACAAAGAGTTTAAAAGTTAAGTAATTGGTTGGGAACATGAGTAAACTGTACAAAAAAAAAAAGTCAGACCAGAGAATCTTTCTTTGGTGAAAAAGAAGATCAAAATATGTCACCAGAAGAAGACAACACTACATCCAAAATCTCCAAGAAAAATATGAATCAGTCCCAGGCCATAGAAGAGCTCAAAAAGGATTTTGAGAAGAAAGTAAAAGAAATAGAGGAAAAACTGGGAAGAGAAATGAGAGTGATGCAAGAAAAT
Source organism: Vombatus ursinus (assembly GCF_900497805.2). Lineage (NCBI taxonomy): Eukaryota > Metazoa > Chordata > Mammalia > Diprotodontia > Vombatidae > Vombatus > Vombatus ursinus. The sequence continues at coordinate 2,382,614 of NW_020950566.1, read as the reverse complement.
CATGAAAAACAAGTCAACAGCTTGCTAAAGGAGACTCAAAAAAAAAAAATACTGACGAAAATAACACCTTAAAAAATAGCCTAACCTAAATGGCAAAAGAGGTCCAAAAAGTCAATGAGGAGAAGAATGCCTTAAAAAGAAGAATCAGTCAAATCAAAAAGGAAGTCCAAAAGCTCACTGAAGAAAACATTTCCTTAAAAATTAGAATGGAGCAATTGGAAGCTAGTGACTTTATGAGGGATCAAGACACTGTAAAACAAAACCAAAAGAATAAAAAAATAGAAAATATGAAATATCTCATTGGAAAAACAACTGACCTGGATAATAGATCTAGGAGAGAGAATTAAAAAATTATTGGACTATCTGCAAGCCATGATAAAAAAAAAAAGAGCCTAGACATCAACTTTCAAGAAATTATCAAAGAAAACTGCCCTGATATTCTAGAACGAGAGGGTAAAATAGAAATGGAAAGAATCCACCAATCACCTCCTGAAGGGGATCCCCAAAGGAAAACTCCTAGGAATATTGTAGCCAAATTCCAGAGTTCCCAGGTCAAGGAGAAAATATTGCAAGCAGTCAGAAAGAAACAATTCAAGTATTGTGGAAACACAATCAGCATAACACAAGATGTAACAGTTTCTACATTAAGAGACCAGAGGGCTTGGAATATAATATTCCAGAGGTAAAAGGAGACAGGATTACAACCAACAATCACCTACCCAACAAAACTGAGTATAACCCTTCAGGGGAAAAAATAGACATTCAGTAAAATAGAGGACTTTCAAGCATTCTTGATGAAAAGACCAGAGTTGAATAGATAATTTTACTTTCAAATACAAGACTCAAGAGATGAATGAAAAGGTAAATAGGAAAGAGAAATCATAAGAGATTTATTAAGGATGAACTGTGTACATTCCTGCATGGAAAGATGATATTTGTAGCTCATTTTTGTCAGTATTAAGGTAGTTGGAGGGGAAAAAAAAATTATATGGATAGATAGATAGATAGATAGATTGATAGATAGATAGATAGATAGATAGATAGATAGATAGATAGATAGATGGCACAGGGTGAGTTGAAGATAAGGAGTAATATCTGGAGAATAAAATGAAGGGGTGAGAGAGGATTATACTGGGAGAAGGAGAAAGGGAGAGGTACAATGGGGTAAATAATCTCACATAAAACAGACAAGAAAAGGCCTTTACAGTGGAGGAGAAGTTGAGAGGGAATGATTGAATCTTATTCTCCTCAGATTTGGCTTACAGAGGGAATAGCATACACACTCAATTGGATATGGAAACCTATCCTACCCTACAGGATAATAGGGGGGGAAGGGGATAAGAGAGCAGGGGGATGATAGAAGGGAGGGCAGCTTGAGGTAGGGGATAATCAGAAGCAAACATTTCTGAGGAGGACAGGGTAGAATAAAGGGGGGATGGATAGGATGAAGGGAAATATAGTAAGTTTTCACAACATGACTACTATGAAAATGTTTTGCATGATTACACATATATAACCTGTACTGATTTGTTCATCTTCTCAATCAGGGTGTGTCGAGAGGGAGGAAGGGAGAAAATTTGGAACTGAAAGTTTTAAAAACAAATGTTAAAAATTGTTTTCACATGCAACCGGGAAATAAGATATATAGGCAATGGGGTATAGAAATCTATCCTGCCCTACAGGAAAATAGACGGGGAAGAGGATAAGATAAGGTGGGGGGAGATAGAAGAGAGGGCAGATTAGGGAAAGGGGTATTCAGAATGTATGCCATCTTGGGGTGGGGGAAGGAATGAGATGGAGAGAAAATTTGGAACTCAAAATCTTGTGGAAGTAATTGGGGGGAGAATGATGCTTTTATACAGAAAAAGGAAAAAAAGGGTCAGTGAAAAGATCTTGATGGGATTAAGGAGTAGTAAGTAGCCTGGGGTGGACCAGGTGCCCACAAAGAAAAGAGTTAAGTGGTCAGAAGACCACAATGAAAGGGCTGTTAAAAGAATTATTGAGTATCTAGGTGGGCTAGGATGGGGCAGATGTAGCTGGCGAATTGACTGGGACTGGGTTGTGTGGGAAAGCTCAGAGACTGGGCTGCTTTAAAAGATATGGCCTTTTCCTTTTAGGGATCCCATCACCCCATCATGTGTTTTCTTTTACTACATGACTAATATGGAAATATATTTTACATGAGTCACATATATAACCTACATCAAAGTGCTTATCTTCTCAATGAGGGAGAGAGGGAGAGATTTTGGAGCTCAAACTTTTAAAAAACAAATGTTAATTTTTTTTTGCATATAATTAAAAAAGAATATTTGAAAAAAACAGACTTGAGGGACAAGGTTAAAAGAGAGAGAAGGATAAATAGAAGAAAATAATATGAAGGGAAATATATAGTTTATAATAACTATAAATGTTAATATGATGAATTCATCCATAAAACAGAAATCAATAGTAGAATGGGTTGGAGTCCAGAATCCAAAGCTATGTTGTTTAAAAGAGACATGCCTGAAACAAAAAGACACATAAACACAAAGAGTTAAAAAATGGGATCATTGTACAGAATAACAGCAATATTGTAATGATGATTCATTTTGAAAGACTTAGCTACTATGATCAATATAATGACTTAAGACAATTCAGAAGTACTCATGATGAAAATAGCTGTCCACCCCCAGAGACAAAACTGATGAACTTTGAGTACCAGTGGAAGAATAATTTTCTTACTTCCTTCATTTTTCTTGCTTTTTTTTGACAATGGGCAATATAGAAACATGTTTTACATGATTTCACATGTATAATGGGTGGCACATTGCTTACTTTCTCAGTGGGTAGGGGAAGACCTGGAGAGAAGCAGAGAATTGGGAAATAAAATTTTTTCAAAATTATTTTTTATTAATTTATTTTGATATATCAACAATCACTTCCATAAGTTTTTGAGTTTTAAACTTTTCTCCCCCTCCCTCTCTGCCTTCCTCCCCAAGATGGCTCACAATCTGATATAGGCTATACATATACATTCCTATTAAACATTTTTTCACATTAGTAATGTTGTAGGAAAGAATTAGAACCAATAGGAGGAATCACAAGAAAGAGAAAACAAAAGAAAAGAGAAGGAAAAAAATAGCAAATAGTATGCTTCAATCTGCATTCAAACTCCATGGTTCTTTCTTTGGATGTGGATAGCATTTTCCATCATGGGACCTTTGGAGATGTCTTAGATCCTTGTATTGCTAGGAAGGGTTAAGTTTATCAATATTAGTCATCACACAACATGGCTGTTAGTGTGTACAACATTGTCATGGTTCTGCTTACTTCACTCAGCATCAGACCATACAAGTCTTTCCAGGTTTTTCTGAAGTCAACCTGTTCATCATTTCTTATAGTACAATAGTATTCCATTACATTCATGTACCACAACTTGTTCAGCCATTCCCCAATTAATGGGCATCCTCTCAATCTCCAATTTTTTGCCACCACAAAAAGAGCTGCTATAAATATTTTGTACATGTGTATCCTTTTCCCATTTGTATGATCTCTTTGAGATACAGCCCTACAAGTACTATTGCTGGGTCAAAGGGTATGCACATTTTTATAACCCTTTGGGCATAACTCCAAATTGTTCTCCAAAATGGTCGGATCATTTCACAACTCCACCAACAATGCATTAGTGTTCCAATTTTTCCACGTCTTCTCTGATATCAAATTTTTTTAAAATGTTCAAATTAAATAGTAATAAATTTCAAAAAATGAGAGAAGGCATAAAAGGAATAAGGGACTAATATATGATATTCATTTTTATCTTTGCAATACTTAATCTATTTGGAGTATATTAGTACTTCTTTCTATTTCATTTATTAAATTATGATTGAAGTATAATATATATTGTACAGCTGCATGAATAAGGTATTTTATTTTAAATATGATTAGTGTTTATATTGTTATTTTTAGTCGAGAGTTTCACCAGATGCAATATTTCAACCCAATTCTTAAATCTAAGCTGAGGCTTCTATCTACTATGCAATGTTGTCTCTCACTTCAAATTTAGGATCAGGAAACAAACCGTACATTGTGAAGATTTGATTTTTGAGTATTTACCTCTTCTATGACATCTTCTTTGATGTTCCCACCTGGAAGTGGTTCTTCCTTTCTTTAATGATAATAATAATTCCAGCACCTCACTTTTACATATCACTTTACCATAATTTTTGTTCTAACAAGATTTATATAAAATGATCCTGATAGAAACCCCAAATTTAAAGGGTAACTAATATATATATTAGCAACAACAATCAACTAGTTTTCAAAATATTTCAAAGCAGTCAAGTGAGTTGTGCAATCAGATATTTTAACCTCAATATATTATATTCAGGTTAGAACACTCCTGCCAGGGTAAAAATGGTGATTATTGACTCTGGGAACTTTGCCTGTATTGATGTTCATCATTCTATTACTGATAAGTGATTTTAATACTGATGGGCCAGGTGATCTGGGAGCAACGTTCTGGAGATGCCCCTCCTGCTTCCTAGTCCTGGCATTTCCACCGCTTCCTGGATGATAGCAATGGAACAGGCAACTTGGTAACTGCCTCTATGTTTCAAAACTAGGGACCAGTTATTCGAAATTATGAAGTGAGGCCAACTTTGAGAAGTAAAGACTTTAACTACTTTTCTTCTCACCCTGTTTGCATTGTCATTAACAAATGATCTGGGAAGATGAACTACTCAGTTCATTTGCCTTTCACTAAACCTGGACCTATCTGCAGAAAGAGCCAGATGTTTCAGTACAGTGTCATACTGTCAATGGAAACAGCTTTTGTTTGTAATAGATTGTAAATCTACTATCCAAAGAGTAAAGAGTAAAACATCAAACACTTCAAGAGTTTTACAATTAAATCTTAACCTCAGTCTCTCCGTCTCTGTCTCTCTGTTTTTCTTTCTCTCTCTTTCTCTCTCTGTCCCTCTCTCTGTCTCTCTGCCTCTGTCTCTGTCTCTGTCTTTTCTCTCCATACCTTCCAACTAAAATATACAATAAAATAATAAAATTTTCCTTTACTTCTGTCTAACTTTATTCAACAGACTAAGCTAATTCACACGGAAGTTTTAATGATAGCTATTCAAGGAAATATGCATTTTAAAAGAGTGTATTTATCCAAATCAACCTCTGTTTTTTGGATTATTTTAACACTTTCTTGGTGGAGAGAATATATAGAAGGAGAGAGATTGTCTTTGGGTTGTTAACTGGAAATGCGAAAATCAGTAGTGTATATAGAGTGGATATGGGCTTCAGAAGAATGAGTTGAAAATATCCCCACATTTTCAAAGGAATCTCTGAAATAACTTTCTGTTCCATTCATATTCTATTTCCCCTTTGCCAAAACTGAACAACTCATTCTCTGAATCTCCTCTCCTCTGGGTGTAGACCAAGGCGCTTTTTCTTTTTTCCTTCTTCTTTTGCATCTCAATGCTTGTGAATTCCTAGGTAAATCTTCCTTTTCTAGTGGGGTTAAAAGGTGCTGGTCTTGGAGGCAAGAAACCTGGGCTCAAATCATTCTCGACTGTTGTTAATTGGTTGACAATGAACAAGTCAATTTCTCAGAGACTCAACTTTCCCATGAAAAATGTACACAACAATTCTTTTCTAAGAGTGAGGTCAATTAATAGTATCAATCAATCTGCTCCAGTTAAAATAGCTAATAATATGCTCAACACCCTTACATATTTATCTTGTGAGAACACTATAATTTAATCAATCTATTAGACAGAGACATTAAAACAAGTGCAGAAAAATCCTTCATAAATTTGGAAGCCTTGATTTCCATTAGGAATGTTTTATATAAACAGTGTTAGAGAAAAAAAAGTAAGATTCTTTTTAAAAATCAAATGAGAAAGTCAAAGGTAAGTCAGGTTCTTTTTTTTTTTTTGGAGGGGGGTGGCAGGAGGGATAAAAGGAAATGGCACTACAAAGAAAATATATTAGTCTTGGCTGACAAATTAGTTCTTTTCTGAGTGACTTGTTTAAAAATAACAAATCAGTTTACAACCCAGAATTCCAGTGGCAGGCCAGACATTGGCAGTAGCACCTTTATCTGAAATCCTGAGAGGGAATCACTTGGACTGAAGGAGAGAGCCTTTCATTCTTTCCCCATCCCAATTTTACCTTGACCAGATGACACTGAGAACTTGGAATGTTTGGAATATTTTGGATTTCTTAAGATTGTTCTAGCAGTGTCCCTGCAAAAGTACAGGTTGATAGTAGTGTCTTGAGCTAAGGAAAACTGAGAATGAGGAAAGAAAGCTTTAGGACTCTCTGTGGAGACCAGGAGAAAGCTGCTTCATGTCTAAGGGGAATTTCATGAGGACCCCACAAATTGGAGGAAAGAACTTCCTGTAGTTGGGAGCTGTGAGTTAGCCTTTTGCCATATGTGCTTTCTATGTGTGAATCCACTTTCTCCTGGACCCTGTATTTATTTGTGGGGGAGCATGCTCAGAGAGTAGGGGGTTTTGTGTTAGTTCTTCATTTTATACTGCCAGGTAAATAATTAGTTGGTCAAGAAACATTTATTAGATGCAAACTGTGTTCTAGGCAGTATACTAAGCTCAGCAAATATAAATACATCCACATAGAAAGATAGTATCTTACCTCAAGGTGCTTACATTCTAACACAGGAAGAAAAAACACAGAAGATGGCTGAAAAGGGTAGTAGGAGAAAGGTACCCAGTGTGGGGGCATTCTGGAGTGGTTGGAATTGCAGTTTGATGAGAAATAAAGAGATGGAAGGCCTGGGAAGGAGCCCTTCTGGTATTCATACTCATCTGATTAGGGAACTTTGAAAGACATCTGTTAAACTTTTTTAATTCACTTTTAGATTAGACAAGGAAAGTAGGATGGGCTTCAAGTAAGAACCAGCTAGCTATTTTTCAGAGATGTTGTAGAGGGAAGATTCAGGTATGGATTGTAACAGATGAATTCAAAAGCCCTTTTCAACTTTGCAATTTTAAAATTGTGTAAAATAATCAGATCTTAAACATGAATAGAATTTAGAGGACTAATTTAAAATGTGATTTTTTTTAAAAGCAGATTTAGTACGTGAAATATGCATTGATGTACCAGAGAATTATGTCTATGAATGGTAGATGGGGTATTCTGTTGTTGTTGTAGTTGTTACACTATAGGTTTGAAAGTTTGATTGACTAATCACTAAGCCATTTTCCCCACAGACCATTAAAGTAGTAGACATCGGAAGAAATAAAATGTCCAGGTAATCGATCTATATCATATTGGAAAGGTCAAAATGGAATTGTACATTACTTTTGTCACAAAATATATAAAACATTAACATTTCAGTACCTTATTCTCATCACAGATTGTAATGGGAACTGAAAAAGACAAAGCATTCTTCCATCTTCATGACTGAAGTAGCTATTAAGATAGAAATGGGAATGACATAAATCTATTCTCAAGATAGGGGTGAAGGCAAATACTATAAATTCATTGTTTTCTTCTCATCTCTAGTCATCAGGAAAAGCAAGCTGTTAGCAGTTAGACATTTTTGCTTTGGAAAAGAATAAAATGACATCCATACTGACTTTAGTTCTAAACAAAATAATAGAACACTGTGAAATAGACTAATACTTTAGAAGAATTGAAAAATCATCATAAATAGCAATAACTTAGAAGTTTTCTCTTTGTACTTTATTTTGAGAAAAAGAATCTAGACATTGAAATACTGGAAAAATTGCAAGTGTTATGACAAAACATGACAAATTTAATGAATTAGTAATGTTTTAAAATGTTTTTTAATTCAGCCACATTCTTTTTTTCTCAATGAAAGATTAGAAAATATATACTTTTGGCGGGAATTAGACTTCCCGTTGCATTTTGTTTTAATGATTTTCACTTTGAACATATCAGTACATGCTCAGTGCTTGGACTATTTATAGCTGACATTCCTTTAAAATCTTCATGTACCAAACATGGGCAAAAGTCACTTAAAAGAGCCTATTTTGTGAGAGATTTGAATTCCAAAGCATTGCATTTAAAGCTGTGCTGTGCAGATACATGCAGCATTTCTTCTGGCCATTAGTAGCATAGCTTTAGTCAAAAATTTGTTCTGCCAAAGCCTCTTCACTAAGTTTTTAACTCCTAAAGAAACTCAGCAGTGGTATTTACACTGGTAGTCTTATTTACATTTTAAAATCCGCCTGCTTTAATGATCTGTTTAACTCTGAACATAACATAACTTTGTTATGGGGTAATTTTTTGAAGTTATGAGATAATATTTTTTTTTCTTAAACTTCCAAAGCTAAGTTCTACATTTGAACATAACATAACTTTGTTATGGGGTAATTTTATGAAGTTATGAGATAATATTTTTTTTTCTTAAACTTCCAAAGCTAAGTTCTACATTTGAACTTAGCTTTCAGTGTGTATGACAACAGAGAGGAGAATAGGATGAAATGAAATCTGTTGATGGAAAGAATTCCTATACCTAGATTTGACCACAATTGATTATTGAATGCTTTCAAAATCTTTTTGACTTTAAGTAACCCTGAACATTTTACCTTTAAGGTAAAAGGGAAATTTTTAAGGGAAAGATTTAATTGATAGACCAATGTGTGAACAGCAGCAGAGGAATAGGCCACTGATGTTAACTGTATTCTGAATTTATCATGCTTTCTATACTGCTTTGTAATTTACAAGATAAGGGCATGTATATATGTGTGTTTATCTATCTATCTATATGTATATGTACACACACATAGACACATACATATATGTGTAAGATGTAAGATGACTCTCAAAGTCTCTTCCAGATTTTATGTATGTATGTATGTGTGTGTGTTTATATAGATACATACACACTACATTAAGTATACATAAATATCTACACATATAATATATACATGAATACACACGCACATAAAATCTGAAAGAGACTAAAAGTCATCTTACCCAACCTGCATCACATATGACATCAATCAGTTGTTTGATTTTGTTACTCTGGCAGATTTTAGCTGCCTTGTGTACAGACATACCAGCCCTACAACGAAGACTGGATTAAAGAGAAGATCTTTGTGCTTCTCTGTCAGTAGGCCCAACAAGCCCTCAAATAATCCAAGTGGCAGCCTTGCCAGGATGGAGGGAAGTCTTGGAAAACTGGTGTGTGCTTTTGTTACAATCTGGTCAGGGTCAAATGTATTAGGAGACCTTTGTCTTGTTCAGTCCTAAGCTCCTGCCCCTCCTTACTTTTTTTTTTGTTTGTTTTTTACTGGACAGTAGCTGAAAATTTCTTTGGTCAGTTAACACTTGGTTACAGTTCTGCCAGCTGTTCATATCTGCTTCATGAAGTTCACTGTACTATCCTTCTGTGTGAGGGTTTTCCAGAATTTAGTTATGTCCTCAAAACTCAAAGGCTTAGTAGAGAATATAATAAATGCTCTTTAGTTAAAAAAAAAGATCCATTTTACAGATAATGGTAACAACTGACTTTTGTCTGGCACTTTATATATAGTATTTCATTTGAGCCTCAAAATAACCCTAGGTGGTAGGTAATGAAGGTATTATTACCCCCATTTTATAGATAATGAAACTGAGACTCAGAGGGGTTATGTACCTTGCCTATCGACATGTTAATAATTGTCAGAGGATTGCTTTGAATTTATGTCTTCTTGATTCCAAGTCCAATATTCTATTTACTATGCTGTGTTATCTCTTAGATAAGGAAATTGAGATCAAGAAAGAAGATACATGGCAATTATTATTATATAATCATATTAGGAATTGCAACATATATTTACATATACACATATGTATATGCACATATATATGTATGTGTATGTGTGTGTGTACTCACAAAAGTATCTCTCTTTTTAAAAATAATTATTTTCCTAGTTTGGGGGAGAGAGGAGACTAGAAGAAGGAATGGTCAAAGATTCAAAGGCAATTAGTTGTGCTTACATTTATGTTTTTGTCATCAGACCATTTCTTAATTTTCTTGAATAAGACATGGCACGTTGATAAATGCAATTAGTAAATCAAAGCATTTCAAGTACCCTGAATTTTCACTAGTTAGCTAGGTGCGTAATATTTTATTCAATAATATCTTTGGTCAAGACATAAAATGATTAGTTGTGTGAAAGGATTTGTACACAAAAGCACAATTAATTTCCTGATTGTTCTTTCCTGATTTAAAAAAAAACACACTGACTTCCATTTAGACTGCAGCATGTGGACTTACCAACACTTTTGTAGCCATCATTAGAATAAGCTCTCAAATGTGAACTCAAGCATAAACACAGTGAAACATTTGCATCACAGCCAAGCACCAGCAGTAACTGCTGATTACACTGTGAAGGTAATGACCATCAACAGCTTTCAGTGACTGAACTTAGATTTCTTGTATCCAATAAGTTGATAGAGTTTCTTGCCGGTCAGTGCTTACCACCTCACCCTACCACCTCCATACTTTCATGCTGACATGGTGATGAAGTAAACATTCCAGTCTAGGAAATTCCCACCTAATATTCTGAGCTTATAAACCTTGTCTTAAGAGCTCAGAATGACTGTTTGTCTTGACAGACCAGATGGTCTTCTCTTATGCCTTGAAGGTTTTGATATTTCTTTCAAAATCATATTTTAAAAAATCTTTGGTTTTATCTTACTCTTATAAGAGAAACTCGAAATTATTTGACTTGTTTTTTTGAATGACATGAAAACTGATCATCAGTAGATGTTTCCCAAGATTCAAATTAGATGAAAAGAAAGCAATAAGGGTAAACAGTTCAGAAAAGAAAAAGCAGAATCATCAATAAGAATGCAATTTGCAGTTACCTTAAAACGCAAATTAGACAAAGTGAAATTTACCTTAAAAAATCATTAGGATACCTAAATAAATACTTTCAGACAGCTGATTATGCCATGAGACAGAGTTTTTCAGAGATGCCTCTGACTCAGAAGACCCTGCTGGGAATTCATGCTTAAATAGTAAGATAATTAACAATCTAGCTAAAGATGCTGGATTTTTTTGTTTACCTTTTTTTTTTAATTTTTTCTATGGCCACTGGCCTGGTAGGGGAGAATTTGGTTGAAATATCATTCTAGTTGAATTAACAGGAGATGTTTCATTGGGATCTCTTCTGGTAAGATTCCAGACTCCAAGTAGACTAGGACCTTGTCCTGCATGGTCTAACAATTTACATAATATTAATAGACTTCAGTGAATTTCTTAAAAACATATTGAGCCAAATTTCCCCAGTATTGAAGGACACATACTTGACACATTAATTTAATTTACTAAATTGCTCCCTAGTTACTGGAGAGTTGAAGCCACTTTCAAAGTGCCTAACTTATTTCAAAAGATGTATATGAATTCTATGCATATTCATTATGTCTATTTCTGCCCCATCCACATAACTGAGAAGTTGGGACTATGTAAAAGTGAGAAAGAAATTCAGATATACTGTTAGGGATGATGTAGGGAGAGAAAGAGGAAAGGAACCCTATTTTCTCTTTCATTTATTCATTGCATTTTGCCTATCCTTAGGGAAGAGGTTAGGGTAATAAAGGGTGGCATCTCTGAGAAATAACATGACTAGCAGCATGTATGTCCAAGCTGGTGAAGGTAAATCCCTTCAAACATGGCACTTCTGATTCTTTAAACATACAACTATTCAGCCAAAGGCTCGGAATGAGGGCACATCTTCCTTCACTACTAAACAAGCTATTAGATTGTACCATTATTTAACTTTTCAGCTAGCAGTAAGGACAGGAAGCATTCAGAAGTCTGGATCAATTTACTCAGCTGAGACTGGAAAAAGACAGCTTAGGGTCCAGAAGCAAATAAAGCTAACAGGAAAGGTCAACAAGGATACAGATCAGTGTCAATTGTTAAAGCCAAATTTGTTAATAAAAGGGGTTGAGGCATGTGTGGGAGGGGATTCAGGTAGCTAAGGCCAGGTCAGAAATGTGAGACATCAGATTCCTGTGATTTCCTGTTACTCCTCTCCTAACTTCTCTGAAAGTTGGTGCCCTCAAGTTGTAACACCCAACAGGCATCCCATTGTGGTAATGTTTTAATGTTACCTCTTCCCTATTTCTTTCCATACCTATTTGAAAGGTCATCATTGACACGAATCTCAGCCAGATGTTAGCAGGAAAGCAATCTGAGAGAATGGTTCACTTTCAGGTAAATGACTGACTGATAAAGGAAAGGTTAGAAAGCTATGAAACTATTTTAAAGGACATTTGCATTTTTTAAAAGATGCAAATTAGCTCAAATGAATGCTACAATAGTAAAATTTCTGGAAGAAAATAAAATGAAGTAAAATATTTCAGGCAGTCTGAGGGAAGATATTTTTTTTCAGGACAAGGGCCTTTCATATATTTCTTCAATTGGACCAAGGCAAAAATATTTCAAATAATGTTTTCACTGAGTAATAAAAACACTATATTTATGCTCAAAAGCTAAACCAGAGTAAACTCAGAAAGACAGATCTTCAGTTGGGACAAAGTCTGAGGACCTTATAAAATTTTCTGTACCTAGTAGTGCATCTTCTTTGATCTAATTTAGCCACTTAGCTTAATTGTAACAGGGACTCAAAGGTCATTTGCATAAACTCTCCTCACTGTTGAAGACTGACCACTCAAAACTCCAAGGCTATACCAGGAAGGGAGTTAGTTAAAGCTTGAGAGAAGAGATCTAAGTGTTCTGGCTTAAGGTTTCTAGATAGAAGCCTTGCTTTTCCAGATTCTCTTTAGGAAAAAGTCCCCAAAGGGAGAGAAAGACTTTGAAGAAACTGATGTGTAGAGGACACTAGCCAGAGATGAAAGTATTAATTTTTATATAATTCTTGGAATAGGGAGCAGGGCAGTGGAGACTAGAAGAATGAACTAATTGCTGAAGGTGCAATAAGTATGTTCTAGAAGGGGTCTTCTGCCATAATCAAAGAGAGGGGTGGCTGGAAGGAAAACTGTGATCCTGGATTGTGTTATTTGTGGCATGCCTGGCAGACTATAAATTTACTGCCCAAGGGCAAAGACTTAGTGACCACTCCCTCATTATGTCTGAGCTAAATCCCAATTCTCCTTGTTTTCCTGATGATGAAAACAATAATAATAGATAGCATTTACACTACAAGGTTTGCAAAATACTTTACAAATATTATGTCATTTTACCCTTATAACAACCTAGGGATGAAGATGGTATTGTTATTCCCATTTTACAGAAAAGAAAAGTGAGACAGGGAGGTTAAATAACTCATCCAAGGTCACACAGCTAGTAAGTGGCTGAGTTCATATTTAAACTTTGGACCTCGTGATTTCAACCTCAGCACAATGTCCACTCTGCCACCTAGCTGTTCATAATTCTCGCTCAAAAAAACTATCAAAGGGGATGATGAATATAGATAAAGAAAGTAGGTTGAGTCATACTTTCTTGACCAGAGGGCTCTAGTCTCCTTTCCCTCTGAAGAAAATACTGAAAAGTGGTTGTATAAATGTGATTATAGGCATTACAAAAAAAAAATGGTTCAAAACAGGTTTGCAAATGTTCATTACTATTTTGTTCACATAGCTAGTCCTTATGAATCTTCATATGAGTGCATATAACAGAAAGTGGTTGACAAATTGAAGCAGTCATTCATTTGGTTCTTTTGGCTTATGAATTGACTTAATTGAGTGTTTTTGTGTCATGAAAACACAGCCTTAGATCATGCTAACAGGGAAATAAGCTATGGGTATATACCCATGCATTCTTGGAGTCACTGGGATTAATGAGACTGACAGACAAAAGTGCAAGATTACAAATCTTTTGGACTGGCAATGGCAAATGTAGCAAAGCCTGAGTCAGACTGCCTAGCTGGATCTGGTGGTCTTGGTACAAACTCAGAATTCCCCACTGTTAATCTCTCACAGGATGTTTGAGGCATAGAAAATTGTATATACATACATACACACACATAGATCTATCTATATCAATATATAGTTGTATATATCAATATACGGATCTTGACATATACACACATATATCGATACCTATATGTATGTACACACACTATATATATGTGTATATTTTTTGAAAAATGTTTAAAGAGTCAATCTCAAAGTCCTTTAAAAAAATTCTAGTAAATACTTTGGAGCCCTTATCATTAATACTACACTGGGAAGAAGTATGATATAGGGGGGAATTCAGTAAAGTCGGAGCTAAAAAAACTGGGTTTGAGTTTCAGCTCTGCTGCTTAATAGTGTCATGACTTTAAGGAACTCACTTCTCTCTGGGCCCTTGATTTTCTCATCTACAAACTAGGGATGGGGATTGATGTTCTCTAAGGTCCTCATGGCTCAGACATTTTGTGTTTTAGAGTAGAAATTTTCACACTTGAAGTCAGAAAAACTGGGTTCAAATCCCAGCTCAGATTTTTAATAGCTGTGTGACCCCTGGGTAAATCACTTAACCTGACTGAGCTTATGCTTCCTCATCTGTAAAATGTGGATACTATTAGGGCCTACCTCCCAGGGTGGTTGTGAGGATCAAATGAGATAATGTAGGTAAAAGTACTTTGGAAACTTTAAAATCCTATGTAAATTCAAGCTATTATCATCTTCTTTGATTTTCAGCACCACCCTAGGAGGTAAGATACCATTATCACCCACCAAGGCCTGGAAATGGTAAGGGATTCACCCAAATTCACAGACCTAGTAAATGGTAAATTTGGAACAAAATTCAGGCCATAGGTTCATGGGATTTAGATTTGAAATTATCCCTAGAAATCATCTATTTGAATCCTTATGTCATACAGAAGAGGAAACGGACCCAGAAAGATGAAATAATTTGTCCAAACTTATATAACATTGTAAGCTATTCATACATTGCTGAATGGAGCTGGAAGAAGTCCCCGAACATTGCTTATTGGACCCTAGGCATAGCAAGGCAATCTTACTCCTCTTCTCATTGATTCTGTATCCTGTTCACCATAGCAGATATTCCAAATCATTTAGTCTTTTTTCCTGGTGCCCATGTTACCCCTTTCTCTCACTTTCTCAGTTGTAGGAATCTCTCCATATTCACTGAAATAAAATTTAGACCTCACACCTAGTGCTCTGTATTCTCCCCTAATCTCACATCTCCTTCCCTCCTCTCCCCTCTCCTTCCCTTCTCTTCCCTTCCCTTCCCTCTGTCCACATAGTCAGACATTTACCTGCTGGTGCTATGCCCAAAGGAATGTAAATTTTGATCTCTGAAACCTGGTACCATATTTTGGGTTTATGGGCTAGATTTTTTTCTTAAGTACTTTGCCTTAAACCCAAATCATTCTGGCTCTCATTGATTGGCCAACAGTAGGTCTCAGGCCAAGCCTCACTTGGTCATTATTTGGACCCTGATTGACTCAGGGTGAAAGTAAACAGCTATTGTTTCTGTTTTGGCTGGAAATTCTGAAGGTCTTCACCTCCCAGATTTATTTTTCCTTGGACTAGGCAAAAGAGATCATTCTCTATCTCATTTATTACCTAGCCTTAATCACCTATTGGGTGTGGCCTCAGCCAAACTGAGATCTTTTAAAGACCTTAACTTAAAAAGGCCTAGGTCTCCCACTGTATGGGGACCATCTCCAGTCATTCTGATCTTTATCTTGCCACTCACTAGACCCAGATGGCTCTGAAGGAGAAAGTGAGGCTAGTGACTTAGCACAGCTCTACCTCACTAGCACGTCATGGCGCTACCTCCCTGATGTCATAGCCTTCTTCAAGAACTAAGGATAAACAACAACAACAACAACAACAAACAATAACTTCTTGTGAGATCTAGAAAGGCACCAAAAGTCTTTCTCTTCCCAGAACCAGAGCAACATAATAGCTGGAGGAGTTGCAGCAACCACAGTAATAAAAACATACAGATGGAAATGGAAACATCTACATTCAGAACAGAAGACACTGGAAAGAAAGATTGTTGATCAGATTGTGTTTAGTATGGGTGAAAATTTCAAATGGCTATTTTTTTTTAGTAGAGAAACGATTTGTAAATGCCCTAACAAAGCTTGAATATTAGCCTCTTGACTCATAATAATAGTGATGTTACTGGATTATTTGCTAGTCATTTTATGATTCTTTATCACATGGTATTCCCTTTTCCTCATGGGAATAAGATTGCTTGTTCCATACCTGATTCAGTTATATGTACCTCTGGGTGTCTTTTTTTTTTTTCTTACCTTCTCCCTTCAGTTGACCCCAGAGTACTGAAGGTATCAGAGTAAGCAACAATAATTTAAGAACAGGGAGTTCATTTCCCCTGTTGAAATGACAAGAAAACTTAGAGCAATGCACTCAGGGAAAATCGAGAGGTCAGCAAAAGGGGAAGGAATAGTTCAGGTTACCAGGCCCCATTGCCTCTGCTGAGCAGTGCTGGTCAATCGCCATGCTAAACTACCAACCCTGCTAGCTATCATCCTTTATTTTTCCTTCTCTTCCTTAGTAAATTCCTCAAAGCAATCATCCTTCCTTTGAGCATCTCTTTTCACTCTTCTACACTCATTACTACTTGGCTTCTGATCTGATCATTGAACTGAAACTACTCTTTAAAGTTACCAGTTATCTCTTAATTGACAAATCTATGGCCTTTCTCCAACCTCTTAATTTTATCTTTTCTGCAGTGTTTGACACCTGTTCATTTTCTCCTATATATTCTTTCCTCTCTGGGTTTCTGTGACATTGTCCTTTCTTGGTACTCTTCCAATCTGGCTGACCATTCCTTCTCAGTCTCCTTTGCTGATTGTTCAAACTAGTTCTTAGCATAATGCCTAGTACATATTTTTGTAATTGTCCCATTGTTACAGTCATGTCCAACTCTTCATGATCCCTTTTGGAATTTTCTTGGCAAAGACACTGGAACGGCAAACTGAATTAAGTGACTTGCCCGGGGTTACATAGTAAATATCAAAGGCCAGATTTGAACTCAGAAAGAGAAGTCTTCCTATTCCAGGCCCAGCATTCTAGCTATTACAGTACATATTAGGCTAAATACTTGTTGATTGCCTAATTTATCTTACTTTGCCCCCTAACCATGAGTGTCCACAAAGGCTTTGCTTTGAGCCTTCTTTTCTTTTCTCTCTATGCCATTCCCCTCCCCCTCCCTAGGTGATATTAGCTCCAATGGGTTAAATTTTTATTTCTATGTAGAAAATTCCCATAACCTGTCCAAGTCTCTCTTCTGAATTCCAATTCTCCATGTCCAATTGGCCAATGACTATTACAAACTATAGGTCCTGTAGGGATCTCAAAATCAGCATGTACAAACCAAAACTCATTTCCCTATTATCATTGAAGATACTACCATCCTTTCAGTCACCCAGGTTTACAACACTGTCATCCTTAACTCCTCACTCTCTTTCAATCACATTCAATCAAGTATTATTTCTACCCTTAAAGAAAATCTCCTATACATTACCTTTCTCCACCAACACACTCAGCACTCTGACTAATGCCCTTATCGCTGCTGTGTGGACTATTACAATAGCCTTCTGAATTGACTGAAGTGTTTCCCCACTCGAATCTATCTTCCACACAACTGCCAAAGTGATTTTGTTCAAACATAGGTCTGACCATGTCATCCTTCCTGCTCATTAAACTTCAGTGGCTCCTTCTTGCCTCCCAGATAAAATATAAAGTCCTTTATCTTGTATTTAAGGCTTTTCATAACTTGGTACTTTCCTACCTTTCCAGTTGTCTTACACCTTTACTCCTTTTCAAGGACTTTGACATTACAGTGATATAGACCTGCTTGTAACTACATACATGACTTTTTGTCTCCTACCTCTGTGCCAATGCAGCAAATTTCCCCAAAATCTTGAGTGCCCTCTCTTTTACAACCTGACTTCTATCCAAAATCTGCTCAAATTTTACTTTCTAAAATTGGCTTTCCTATTGAGCTCTCCCCCAAAGCCCTCCAAATACCTGTTAAAAATGACTCTAAACAAATTCTAAAGCAGCAGAACCCACAAAAAGACAGAATGAAACAAATTTCCAGCCCAAGACAGTCTGGATGGTTGATCTGAAAGGTATATTGTGCTGGGTGGAGAGAGGAGCACAGTGCGGAGTGGGTGTGCAGGCCACAGCAAACATGGAGCAGGCCTCAGAGGATTGAATTGCAGGCAGCTGTGGTGGTTTCCAGATTTCTCAACCCATGAACACCAAAAACAATTTAGAAGGTCAGTGGGAAAAGTCTGTGACTGCGGTGAGAGAAGGAGCTAGGTCTCAGTCTCAAGTCCTGAGCATGGCCTCTGGGGCAGCTGCTGCCTCCTAAGCTTCCAGCCCACAGGCTGAGGTGGAATTGAGTGGCTGATCAGAGGGGGATTGCAGGGATCTTTTTGCCAGTGCTGAGGCAGGAATCTCTTGCTCTGCCTGTGCTTGGATCTGGGTCACAGTTATAAGGAGGGGTCCTGGGGTGAGGAGGAGTGCTGGTGTGGTGGAGCTTGTTGTGGCTGTGGAGAGGAAACACCTTGCCCCTTATCATACCACCTTGGTAGAACTGAAAATTTACAGGTCCCTAGAAGTAGCTCTGAAAACAGCTGTACAACCCCCCAAAGCTTGGGACAGTACATTCTCCACATTGGAAGCAGGCTCTTACCTCAACAAAGAGTTTAAAACTCAAGTAATTGGCCGGGATCATGAGTAAGCAGCACAAAAAAAGTCAGACTATGTTATCTTACTTTGGCAATAAAGAAGATGAACCAGAAGAAGACAACAAAGTGAAAGCTCCTACATCCAAAGCCTCCAAGAAAAATATGAATCAGTCCCAGGCCTTGGAAGAGCTCAAAAGGGATTTTGAGAAGCAAGTAAGAGAAGTAGAGGAAAAACTGGGAAGAGAAATGAGAGTGATGCAAGGAAATCATGAAAAACAAGTCAACAGCTTGCTAAAGGAGACCCAAAAAAATACTGAAGAAAATAACACCTTAAAAAATAGCCTAACCCAAATAGCCAAAGAGGTCCAAAAAGGCAATGAGGAGAAGAATGCCCTAAAAAGCAAAATTGATCAAATGCAAAAGGAAGTTCAAAAGATTACTGAAGAAAATACTTCCTTAAAAATTAGAATAGAGCAATTAGAAGCTAGTGACTTTATGAGAAATCAAGACACTGTAAAACAAATTCAAAAGAATGAAAAATTAGAAAACAATGTGAAATATCTCATTGGAAAAACAACTGACCTGGAAAATAGATCCAGGAGAGATAATTTAAAAATTATGGGACCATCTGAAAGTCATAATCAAAAAAAAGAGCCTAGACATCATCTTTCAAGAAATGATCAAGGAAAACTGCCCTGATATTTTAGAACCAGACGGCAAAACAGAAATTGAAAGAATCCACCAATCTCCTCCTGAAAGAAATCCCCAAAGGAAAACTCCTAGGAATATTGTAGCCAAATTCCAGAGTTCCCAGGTCAAGGAGAAAATATTTCAAGCAACTAGAAAGAAACAATTCAAATATTGTTGAAACACAATCAGGGTAACACAAGATTTAGCAGCTTCTACATTAAGGGACCACAGGTCATGGAATATAATATTCCAGAGGGCAAAGGAGATAGGATTGCAACCAAGAATCACCTACCCAGCAAAACTGAGTATAATCCTTCAGGGGAAAAAATGGTAATTCAGTGAAATAGAAAATTTTCAAGCATTCCTGATGAAAAGACCAGAGCTGAATAGAAATTTTGACTTTCAAATACAAGATTCAAGTGGAACATGAAGAGGTAAACAGGAAAGAGAAATCTTAAGAGACTTATTAAGGTTCAACTGTTTACATTCCTGCATGAAAAGATGACATTTGTAACTCATGAGACCTTTGTCAGTATTAGGGTAGTTGGAGGGAAAAAATTATATGTATGTATATAGATAGATAGATAGATAGATAGATAGATAGATAGATAGATAGATAGATGGCACAGGGTAAATTGAAGATGAAGGGGTCATATCTGGAGAATAAAATGAAGGGATGAGAGAGGATTATACTAGGAGAAGGAGAAATGGAGAAGTAGAACAGGGTAAATTATCTCACAAAAAAACAGAAAAGAAAAGGCTCTTAGAGTGAAAGGGAAATGGGGGAAAGTGAGAGTGAATGAGTGAATCTTATTCTCATGGGATTTGACTTAAGGAGGGAATAACATACACACTCAATTGGGTATGGAAATCTGACTTACCCTGCAGGAAAATAGGAGGGAAAGGGGACAAGAGAGTAGGGGGATGATAGAAGGGAGGGCAGATTGGGAAAGGGGGTACTCAGAAGCAAATACTTCTGAGGAGGGACAGGGTCAAAAGAAAGAATAGAATAAATGGGGGAGGGCAGGATAGGATTAAGGGAAATAGAGTTAGTTTTTCACAGCATGTCTACTGTGGAAGTGTTTTGCCTAATTGCACATGTATAACCTATATTGAGTTGCTTGCCTTTTCAATGAGGGTGAGTGGAGAGGGAGGAAGGGAGAAAATTTGGAACCCAAAGTTAAATTATGTTTAAAAAAATGTTTTCACATGCAACTGGGAAATAAGAAATATAGGAAATGGGGTACAGAAATCTATCCTGCCCTACAGGAAAATAGAAGGGGAAGGGGATAAGAGAAGGGGGGGAGAGATAGAAGGGAAGGCAGAGTAAGGGAAGTGGTATTCAGAATGCATGCCATCTTAGGGTGGGGGGAGGGGTGAGATGGGGTGAAAATTTGGAACTCAAAATCTTGTGGAAGTAAATGTTGAAAACTAAAAATAAATAAATTTATTAATAAAAAATAGAATTAAAAAAATAAAGTTGGCTTTTCTAATAGTCCCAATCACCGGATCCTTTACCTCTAAGGTTACCTTCCTTTTACTCTGTATCTTATCTTGTATATATGTATTTATCTATAATTTGTATCCCCCCTTTTATATATAAGCTACTTGAGGGCAGGACTATTTTCCTGTTTTTATCTTTCTCTGTATATGCTAACATCTGGAATAATTCATGGAATATATAGTCATCTGATAATAAATGCTTATTAATTGACTTATTGAATGCAAGTCCTCTGATTCCAAATCAGTATTCTTTCTGCTCTAATGTAGTACATCTAATTTTTCCCACATCATGAAGCCTCTTATTATAATAATATTCTCAGGTATTCTGCTACTAAACCTTGGTTGGTGATACTAAAGGACTTGCTTTAAAGGGGAAGCAGGAAGGAAATAATCATTAGTAAGAGCCTACTATGCGCCAGGTAATGGGGTTACATGCTATACAAATATTAACCCATTTGACTTTCAGAAAAACCCTGAAGGGCAGACAGAGTTTAAGTGACTTGCCCAGGGTCACACAGCTAGTGAGAGTCTGAGGTTGGATTTGAGCTCAGGTCTTCCTAGCTCAAGGCCCAGCACTCTATCCTTTGTACCGCCTAGAAGTTATAGAGACCTCTGCCTTATAGAAAAAGATGTTCTATTAAGGTTATGGTGTTTTAATTTTCATAGACTCTTGAAGCATCTTTAAATGCTTATATATATTATATATACTAATATATAATAAATATTATATATAATATACTCTTTTCCCTATAATATAATAATATACAATATTATATATTATAGATATACTACATATGCATATATATGTATATTAGAAAGAATGAAAGTTTTATAGAATAACAATTAATAAGAAGGTACTCCTGATTTTAGTTTCTTCATTCTTTAGATTAATGAAAATATCTTTCATGGAACAGTCTCCAGCATTTCATCTAATTTTAAATGAATATAATAAAAGCAGTGCCATCATTTTTTAAAAGAGAATCTTCCTAATCATAATTGTTCCTTCCTATGATATAATTTTTCCTACCATTCATTCTACATTTTCCTTTCCTTGGCTCTATCTTATTACTCCTTCTCATTCCCCTATGACATACATGGTAAATTAATTGGAACCTTGTTAAGAACCATGATGACTCTCACTTTCAGATTACCCTTTTGAGATCAAGTTATGTTGAAAAAAAAATGATTCTTGAAATCTAATTTATCTCCATTTTATGGCAATAGGAGGCCTAATTTATTTAATGAATACCAGACTTGATTCTCTTAACCATAGGTGGAGATGGTAGGTGCCTAATCATTTTTAATATTTAGTGTTACTGAAGTTCCTCATCATTGTTCAAGACATTTAAAACTAAACTGGATGAAACTCTAGAAAACAATAGCAGAAGGTAAAGGGAAAATTTTCTCTTAAAGAAGTTTTAAAATAAACAAAATATGGGAAACACTGCAGTATAAAGAAGAATATGCAATTTGGACTCATAGGACTTAGATTTGAGTCCCCCTTCCATTTACTATGTGACTTTAGAAATGTCATTTAATTTCTCTAATGTATTCTCATTTGTAGATAATGAGGTGGTTGTAGTATGTGATTTGTATGATAGCTGCCAGCTCTAAATCTAGAATCTGAAATCTAATCCATTTTGAATGTCTCACTTTAGTATCAAATCATCTTTGCATTTATCTTTTGAACTAGCTATGCCCTTTGTGTCTGGTTGAAGGTATCTTTCCTCTTAAGGTGAAAAGGCGATTGGTTATATTAAATTATATATAGTACATTACAATATACATAAATGTATATAATTACATGCATATGTATGTATGCATACATAAGGGTTGAGGACCCCCATAAATCCCCCATCACACTGAAAGTATTGATCTTAATCGGGTGATAGGACTTTATTAACTTAATTAACTAAAATAATAACTACAAAGCACTTAGCACAGTATCTGGCACATTGTAAGTATTATATAAATGTTAGCTATTATTATTAGCTTTTAGAGTTTTGTGTAGCTTGCTGAATATAAATTCTAAATGTCTGAAAAAATCTGAAAGACCATTAGGTCCCTTCCAACTGGATTCATACTTCAAATTTGTCCAGATGTTAGTGAGGGTTGGAAGTGGAAAGGTTAGGTATTAAGTGGTGATAAGGACTAGATATCACCCTCTTGTCTCTGGAATTTTGAGGGATTCACTACTCTTACTTCCTATCTCCATCCTAGAACCAATTGTTAGTTCTCTGTCCTGAAAACACATTTTTATTTTATTTTATTTTATATGTAGATTTTATTTACTTATCTGTGTGCATACTATGTCTTCAAAGTAGAACGCAAGCTCCTTCACAAAAGAGACTATTATTATTTTTCATTGTATCCCTAGCACCTAACACAGTGCTTAATAGTAGAAGCTTAAAAAGCATTTGGTGTGTTAAACTGAATAGATATCCCTGGTAATGAGTCAGTTATGCTCTACTGGAAAATGCCCTGTTCTTTTACTGGGAAAAAGGCAGAGAAATCTAGCTTCATCATTCCTCACGCTTCCTTTGACTTCATGGCAGAGAAGAATCAAATCGACTCTTACCCATTTGGGCAAAGTTCCAGACCATAATTTTTTTCTGAATTAATACTCGTAAGAAATTTAGTGCTCTCTACAAAGTTAATTATTATACTGGGGATAGGAACATTATGTTATAGGCTAACCATGGGACATATGACAAATGATATGTAGTTGTTTCATTTTGAAAGGGGCTTATGACTTGACCCAGCCCCCAAGGGTAACAATGAATTCCTTATCACCAAATGCCCTTTTCTTAGTCTTGAGTATCTTTGACCCTACTGAATCATTTGATACTGATCTCTCTTACTTTAATATTTTTCCTGTCTTGATTTTGCAATGTGGTCTAAAGAGTATTTTAGGAATATTAATCTTTCAGTGATAGATAGAATGGATGAAGGAAGAGGTGCTAGAAGCAAGTTGCTGCTGTTAGCAATCCACAATCCTAGCTCTCTTGCTACCTTCAGCTATTTTTCTCCATCCTATTCTTCGCCTATTCCCTCTAAATGCAGGAAATCCATGAGATGCCACCCTTTATTTTCTCTGTACTCTATCCCTGAAAGAACTTATTCAAGAAATATTTTGCTATGAAGAAGACTCCCAAATTTCAATTCCAACTTGGACTTTTCTCCTGAACTTCAGTTCACCTCTGCTTCTTCACCTCTGCTTGGATCTCAACATCACTTCAAATTCAACATATCTAAATAAAAAGGTACATCTTCCCCTTGAAATTTTCCTTCCTGATATTTCTATGCCTATTATGGTAGTTATCATTCTCCCTGTTACCCAGGCTCAAAATGTCAACATTAGTTTTGGACTGTTCTCTCTTACTGAACTCTCAGATTTATCTCTTGCCATGTCTCATCAACTTTTTCTTCACAAAACCTCATGTCTATGCTTTCATTTACACTCTTGTTACCACCAGGTAAGTTCAGACCACTATATTCTCATGCTTCAATTATACTAATACATACCTAACTGATTTTGTTTCTAGTGCCTTCCCCTCTGATTAATCTGGCATACCATTTCCAGATGAATATTCCTTCAATCATGTCATTCCTTTGTTCCAAAACATTTAACGCTTCAATTTGGTCTACAGAATAGATTGACATTATTGTTATATACAAAGCCTTCAATCCATTCAAACTTATCTATTCTCTTTTACAAACTTGCCTTATGGTTTAAAATTTGTGTACTTTTGTGCAAGCCCTTTCCTTTATCAGAAATGCTCTTCTTTCTCCTTTCCACTCATTCAGTTCCTACCTATTCTTTGAAGTCAAGCTTAAACTCCTCCTTCCCCATGAAACCTTCTTAGACAACCGTAGCACACATTAATCTCTACTTTCTCTGAATTCATGACACCATCTATGCCACTTACTTAGTCATTAATCATTTATTGCCTTGTCAAATTTTCTCTAGTTTTGTATTATCATTTATATTTTCAAAGAATCATAAAATAGCAAAGTTGGATGGATCTAATTCAACCTGTCATGAATGAGAAACCTCTACAATATGCACACATGTCTACCCATCACATAAAGACCTCTAACAAGGATCAGTTCACTACCTTCCAAGACAGCCCACTGCACTTTAAGGTAAGATAGACAGGGATATGTTCCTTTTATACAGCCCAAATTTGT
Source organism: Vombatus ursinus (assembly GCF_900497805.2). Taxonomy (NCBI): domain Eukaryota; kingdom Metazoa; phylum Chordata; class Mammalia; order Diprotodontia; family Vombatidae; genus Vombatus; species Vombatus ursinus. The sequence continues at coordinate 2,357,622 of NW_020950566.1, read as the reverse complement.
AAATTCCACCCATTGCTCCAAATTCTTGTCTTCTAGGTCTCGTCTTCTAGTAAGAACTAGTCCAATTCCTCTCTAGATTTGGATACCATTCTTCAGCTGCAGTCACATCCTGGAATATCCATCAGTTCCTGTGGCCTTCTCACCTTGGAACATGTCTTTTCTATGCCAATCCCCTTCTCCAATAGGGACTTCCTCCTGCGGCCTTATGGGAGGGTCTCAGGCCAGCCAACCTTTATTCCCTTCCTTGCCGTGCTTCTGACTTTCCAGATTTCTTCACCATGTCCTCAAGTAGGTACTTTCACAACTTTCCACTACTACTTTACTGTTCCCTTTTGGATATTGTCTTCTCCTACTAGATTAGAAGCTACCTGAGGGCAGAGACTGTCTTTTTGTTTTTATTTGTATAAACAGTGCTTATCATAGTGCCTGGTATAAAGTAAATACTTTATAAATGCTTGTTGCATTATCTTGCACCTCCCATGTGACAGGCCTTCAGATAATTTGAACACTTCAAGCCCCATCCTTAGTCTTCACTTTTCCTACTATGTATCTCCAGTTCCTTCAACTTCAACAGTGTCAACTTGGGAGCTTTACATCCTGAGTACTATCTGCTTGATACTTCATTTTCTCAATGTTATTCCTGAAAGTGACCAACGCTACATATCTGTCCTGATCATTGCAGGTATAGAAAGATCCTCATGTTATTAATGTTAAAGATTATGCCATTCTGAAGCAGTCTAAAATTGGCTGCCATAGCACAGCATGAGCTTACATGGAGCTTGAAATCCACTCAAAACCCTAGATTGTTTCTCTGTCTGTTTTGTTTTCAGTTACATTCCTATCTAACTATATTGCACATATCTATGTTTTGTTCCCCTTACTGAGTATTATTTACTTAAGGACTTTCTATTTCTTTATGCCTTCTTTAGAGCTTAATAGAAAAACAATTAAAAAAACATTTATTAAATACATACCATGTTAAAGCACTGTATTAGATGCTGGAACTACAAAACCAGGTATGATACCTCTTTTGTTTCAACAGATTTACATCGTAGTGAGGCCCTTTCTTTTTTACTAGGCCTTCGCACTCTAGGTTTTTCTTTCTTGTATTTAACACTAAATGAATATCAGATTGTTTTAATTTTGACTTGTCATGCATCATATTGTAGACAAGTTCACTCATGTTTACAGAGTTTAATGTGAAAATCTCTTAACCCAGCTATAGGAGAACCTGAGTAAGTTCCTAAACAAACAACAAACAAACAAAAAAATCAGTTCTTTATTAAAGCAGACAAATCTGGTTTGATTGCAAAGAAAGATGGGAAATAGACTTCTCAGTGAATCTAATTTAGATCACTAGATCATAGTGCTAGAGTCTGAAGGCACTTCAGAAGCTGTCAAATATGCCTTTTCCTTTTCACAGAGGAGGAAACTAGAGGTCAAGGAGTTTGATTTGCTCAAGGTTACACAGGTAGTGAACTTTGGAGGTGGGATTTGAACACAAGTTCTCTGGCTTCAGACCCAATGGTCTTTCCATTTTGTAGTGGGAGAGGTTTTGTTTTTCTCCTCAATATTAGTTTGATGAGAGTCAATCAACCCCAAAACAAATTTTATATTCATTATTTTAGAGCCGTGGTACATGCTATAATAGTTTTCTCTAGTGGTAAAGAACTTTCTCCTTAACTGTAAGTGACTTTATAGGGAGAACTTGGCTATCTTCAAATTTATGAATCCTTGAAAGACTCAATGAGCAAAACTAACTTACTGGGCATCACTGAGGGAGGAGGAAGGGGAAGAGGGTGGAGCAACAGGCCAGATTCAAGATAATCTGCCTTGGTGGATAATTGAAACTCGTTAAAGTAATATAAGAATGAGCATTTCCCCTATCTGCCTCAGGAATGTCAAGATATTAAGATACACAGAGTTTTCCAGAGCTAAAGCCCAGCAGGTGAGCAGTACCCCAAGCTTGGCATAACAACACTTCTTTGTGCTTAATTTCTGGATGATCTCACCCTTTGGCAAAATCACATAACTATTATCTTGCTTTGACCATCATTAGGTGTTCTCTGAGCTCAGACAAGCATTGGATAAGCTCAGACTAGTACCCACGTTGTGGTCATGAAGTCCAGCTATCAGTCAAACTTGTCTCATTGTTGCTGTTGCCCCTCCTTACCAGGGATACAACTCACTGCATAACCGTAGATATAAGTATTGAGATCTGCCTACACTAAAGTGGGTCCACCCAACTAGGGACAAGGCTCTGGCATATGTATCTTGTTCCCATCTTGCTTGCAAGCTCTTTTCTTCACTTTGAAATTAAACTTATGTTTGATTCCCGATTCTCCTGTCTCTAGTCTGCTCTATTCAGCTCTGGCCACCCACAGTTTAGAGGCTGGTTCCGTCCAATTGACAGGAGTCTCTTTTTATGTAAGGTGAGAATTTGGGTATAAATATACAAAAGGATAGAAACTTTCATAAAGGTATTTTGGACCTCGAACCAAAAAAGAGACACATTACAAATATAATACTATAAATACATGCTACAAATAGGGCAGCTAGGTGGCAAAGTTGATAGAGTACTGCGTCTAGGGTCAGGAAGACTCATCTCCCTGAGTTCAGTTTTGGTCTCAGGCACTTATTGGCTGCATTACCCTGGGCAAGTTATGTAACCCTTTTTGCCTCAGTTTCCTCATCTGTAAAATGAACTGGAGAAGGAAATGGCAAACCACTCCAGTATCTTTGCCAAGAAAACCTCAGGAGGGGCTTCCAGGAGCCAAGATTGTTGAGTAAGCAGCAAATCACTGTGATGCTCTAATATTCACCTCCAAAGAACCATAAAATAGTGACCCTCCTCAAAAAAAATCCTGGAACAGAAGAACCAGCAAAATGGGATGAAAAAATCTTTTAGCCCCCAAGAAACTTAGAAAGACTGGCAAGAAAAGTCTGTCTCACTTGGGTAAAAGGGAATACAATCCAGGACAGAAAACATTTCAGCAAGCCAGCAACAAGCCCCATCTCAGTAAATCCATAGGAGAGCTTGAGCCCAAGTGTGGTGGAACAGACAAATACTAACACTAGGACCCCTCACATGCTTCAGCATAGCCCTGAGCAAAGAGGCAACCTCCAGTGGCCAGAATGCCATGTGCTTCAGTGTAGCTATGAGGAAATGCAGAAACACCCCACATGCCTCCACAAACATCAGACCAGCACTAGGACCCTGGCTCAGCACCATGTTAGCTGCTAGATTCTTATGGCCACCAGCAGCTCTGCCCACCCCCCACCCCCACTCCACCTCTCCACCTCAGCACAGCATTAGACATCAGGGTCTCCTGTGGGCCTCAGGGCAACATCAGTGCAGCAACAGGTAAACAACCAAGGCCTGCAGCCCCTGGCATGAGAAGCCTGAGTCAGTGCCCCTTCCACCCCAAGAACAAAGCTCAAATTTAAAAGAAAGGAAAAAGGCCAAAGAAGATGAGAAAAAAAAAAACAACAAAAAAGCATCTGACCATAGGAAGTTATTATGATGACAGGGAAGATCAAGACACAAACTCAGAAGAGGGCAACAATGTCAAAACACCTATAGGCAAACACCCAAAGTAAAATGGGAAATGATCCCAAGCCCAGAAAGAACTCATAGAAGAGCTCAAAAAGGAGCCTAAATATCATATAAGAGAGATAGAAGAAAAATTGGGGAAAAGATGAGAATGAAACAAGAGAATTCATGAAAAAAGAGTCAACAGCTTATAAAAAGAAGACAACTGCTTAAAATATAGACTTGGACAAATGGAAAAAGAGATACAAAAATCCACTGATGAACATTTCCTTAAAAAGTATAATTGACTGAGGAGATGAATGTCTTAAAAAGCAGAATTGGCCAAATGGTAAAGGAGGTCCAAAAGCTCATTGGAAAAAATAATTCCTTAAAAATTAGAGTGTAACAAATGGAAGCTAATGATTTTATGAGAAATCAAGAAACAATAAAACAAAACTGAAAGAATGAAAGAATAGAAGACAATGTGAAATATCTTGTTGGAAAAACAACTTACCTGCAAAATAGATCCAGGAGAGATAATTTAACAACTATCGGACTACCTGAAAGCCATGATCAAAAAAAAGAGCCTAGACATCATTTTTCAAGAAATTATCAAGGAAAACTGCCCTGATATTCTAGAACCAGTGGGTAAAAATAGAAATGGAAAGAATCCACCAAACACTTCCTGAAAGAGATCCCAAAAGGAAAGCTCCAAGGAATAGTATAGCCAAATTCCAGAATCCCAAGGTCAAGGAGAAAATATTGCAAGCAGTCAGAAACAATTCAAGTGTTGTGGAAATACAATCAAGATAACACAAGATTTAACGCTTCTACATTAAGGGACTGTAGGGCTTGGAATATGATATTCTTGAGGTCAAAGGAGCTAGAATTAAAACCAAGAATCACCTACCCAGCAAAACTGAACATAAGCCTTCAAGGGAAAAAAATAGACATTCAATGAAATAGAAGACTTTCAAGCATTCTTGATGAAAAGACCAAAGCTGAATAGAAAATTTGACTTTCAAATACAAGACTCAAGAGAAGCAAGAAAAGGTAAACAGGAAAGAGAAATCGTAAGGGACTTACTAAAGTTGAACTGTTTATATTCCTACATGTAAAGATGATATTTATAACTCATGAGACCCTTCTCAATATTAGGGCATGTGGAAGGAATATATATAGACAGAGGGCACAGGGCGAGTTGAAGATGGAGGAGTGATATCTAAAAAATAAAATTAAGGGGTGAGAGAGGAATGTATTGGGAGAAAGAGAAAAGGAGAGGTAGATTGGGGTAAATTATCTCACATGAAAGAGGAAAGAAAGATCTTTTAAAGTGGAGAAGCAGAGGGGGGAGGTGAGAGGGAATGAGTGCACCTTACTCTCATCGAATTTGGCTTAAGGAAGGCAAAGGAGCTAGGATTATAGACAAAAATCACCTACTCAGTGAAATTAACCATGATACTTCAAGGGGCAATGGTCATTCAATGAAATAGAAGGATTTCAAGCTTTCATAAGGAGAAAACCAGAATTGAACACTCAATTGGGTATGGAAATCTCTTACCCTGCAAGAAAGTAGAGGGGAAGGGGATGAGAAGGGGAATGATAAAAGGGAGGGTAGATTGGGGAGGGTCAGGGTCAAAGGAGAGAATAGAGAAAATGGGGGGTGGGATAGGATGGAGGGAAATATAATTAGTGTTTCACAACATGCCTATTATGGAAGTGTTTTAAATAACTACATATGCATTCTCAATGATGGTGGGTTGGGAGGGAGGGAGAGAATTTGGAACTCAAAGTTTTGAAAACAAATGTTAAAAATTGTTTTTACATGCAACTGGGAAATAAGAAATATAGGTAATGGGTAGGAAAAATAGAAGGGCAAGGGGATAAGAGAAGTGGTGGGGGATAGAAAGGAAAGCAGAGTAGGGAAAGAGATAATCAGAATGTACACTTTCTTGGGGTGGTGGGAGGGGAAAGATGGGGAGACAATTTGGAGCTCAAAATCTTGTGAAAGTGAATGTTGAAAACTAAAAATAAATTAATTAATTTTAAAGAAAGAGGGGAGAAAGTACAATTGACCAAATAGAAAAGAAAATACTAAAGTTAGCTGAGGAAAACAACTCCTTAACAGTTAGAAGTTAGCAAGTGAAACCTAATTACTCTATGAGATATCAAAATCAAACAAATTCAAAAGAATAGGAAAAAATGGAAAAAAATGTAAACTACTTCATTGGAAAAACAACTGACCTGGAAAATAGATTCAGGAGAGACAATGTCAAAATCATTGATGTACCTGAAAAGTATAACAAAAAGGATGACCTGGGAGCATCTTTCTAAAAATTATCAAGGAAAACTGCCCTGATGTCCTGGAACCAGAGGGCAAAATTGGCATTGAAAGAATTTACCAATCACCTCAGAAAAGAGATACTCTAAGAAAAACTACAAACAATGTTGTAGCCAGATTTCAGAACTGTCAAGTCAAGACTTCAAATATTGGGGAACCACAATCAGTTTTACATAGGATTTAGCAGACACAACATTAAAGGATTGGAAATCATGGAACGTGATATTCCAGAAGGCAAAGGAGCTAGGATTACAGCCAAGAATCACTCACTCAGTGAAATTAACCATAATACTTCAAGGGGGAATGGCCATTCAATGAAATAGAAGGATTTCAAGCTTTCATAAGGAGAAAACCAGAATTGAACAAAAAAAATTGACCCCCAAAATCAAGACCCAAGAGAAGCATATTACAGTGGAGGGAAAGATGGAAGGGTGGGCAATGGGCAATTGCTTGAACCTTATTCTCATCAGAATTGGCTCAAACAGGGAATGCTATATACAATCAATTGAACATAGAAATCTACTTTACCTGACAAGAAAGTAGGAGGGGAAAAGATTAAGTAAAGGGAAAGAGAATTGATAGAAGAGAGGGCAGACCTGAGGTAGGGGGAAACAGAAGCAAAACACTGTGGAGGAGGGAAAGCATGAAAGGAGGAGAGGACAAACAGGAGGGAAAATAGGATGGAGGGAAATATACATTTAGTAATCATAACTGTGAATATGAATGAGATGAACTCTCCCGTAAATTTAAGAGGATAACAGAGTGGATTAAAAACTAAAGGCCTACAAAACATTGTTTACAAAAAACACACCTGAATCAGAGAGACATACAGAGTAAAGGCAAGGGACTGGAGCAGAATCTATTATGCTTCAGCTGGAGCAAAAAAAAAATCCAACAACCAAAAAACCCAAAAAACAAAAAACAAACTAACAAAAAAAAAATCCCAAAATAGCTATCCTGATCTCAATCAAAGCAAAAACAAGAATAGACCTAATTGAAAGAGAAAAGGAAGGAAACTACATCTTGCTAAAAGGTACCATAGACAATGAAGTGATTTCAATAGCAAACATATATGCATCAAGTGGTATAGCATCCAAATACTTAAAGGAGGAGTTAAGTGAGTTACAGGTTCATGACCAAAAAGAGATAAAGAACATTATGAAATCTAAAATATATAACTTTGATTATATTAAATTAAAAAGCTTTTACATAAGGGCCGCTAGGTGCTGCAGTGGATAGAGCACCAGCTCTGAAGTCAGGAAGATCTGAGTTCAAATCCAGCCTCAGACACATGATGTTCACTAGCTGCGGGACACTGGGCAAGTCACTTAACCCCGATTGCCTCAACAAAACAAACAAACAAACAAACAGCTTTTGCTCAAACAAAACCAATGCAACCAAGATTGGAAGGAAAGCAGAAAGCTGGGAAATAATCTTTACAGCAAGCATCTCTGATAAAGGCTTCATTTCTCAAATATATAGAGAACTGAGATGAATTTCTAAGATTACAAGCCATTCTCCAATTGCTAAATGGACAAAGGATATGAACAGATTGTTTTCAGATGAAGAAATCAAAGCTATCTATAGGCATATGAAGAAGTGCTATAAATTACTTTTGATTAGATGAATACAATTTAAAACAATTCTGAGGTACCACCTTACACCTATCAGATTGGCTAATATGATAAAAAAGGAAAATTATAAATGTTGAAGAGAACGAGGGAAAATTGAGACACTAATGAACTATTGGTGGAGTTGTAAACTGATCCAACCATTCTGGAGAGCAATTTGGAACTATGGTTAAAGGGCAACCAAAATGTATTTTGATCCAGCTATACCACTACTAGATCTGTAACACAGCATGATCATAAAAAAAGGGGATAAGACTTACATTTCCAAAAAATATTTATAGCAGCCCTTTTTGTGGTGGCAAAATATTGGAAATTGAGGGAATGTCCATCAATTGGTGAATGGTTGAACAAAGTGAGGTATAAGAATGTAATTGAATACTATTGTGCAATAGAGAATGATGAATAGACAGATTGCAGAAAAACCTGGAAAAACTTGTATGAACTGAAAGAAAATGCAATGAGCAGAACTAGGAAAACATTGTACATAGTATCAGCCATACTGTATGACGTTCACCTATGAATGACTCAGCTCTTGATCTAAGATAAGTACAAAGGACTCATGAAGGAAAATGCTATCCTCATCCAGAAAAAGAACTAATGGACTTTGAATGAATATCAAAGTATACCTTTTTATTTACTTTATTCTTTTTTTCCCTTTTGAGCTGTTTCTTCTTTCACAACAGTGACTAATATGAAAATGTTTTATACAATAGCACATGTATAACCTATTTCAAAATGCCTACCATTTCCAGAAGAGGGGAGGGGAAGGAGAAAGGAAAAAATAATTGGAACTCAAAATCTTGTAAAAATAAACTCTCAAAATTGTCTTGACATGCAAATAAGAAAAAATAAAATGTTATTAAAAAACAAACTCAAAAGGGGTCACAAAGTGCTGAACTCAACTGAAAAATAACTCAACATGGGTCAGCAGTGAGGTGGTACAGTGGATAGAGCACTGGCCCTGGAGTCAGGGGCACCTGAGTTCAAATCTGGCCATAGACACATGCCACTCACTAACTGTGTGACTCTAGGCAAGTCATTTAACCTCAATTGCCTCACCAAAACAAACAAACAAAAAAAACCAGAACTAAACACAACAATAATAAATATAAATCTTGAAATTTCTTTAAGAATTCAACAAATAGGGGGCAGAGCCAAGATGGCAGAGTAAAAGCTGTGACTTGCTTGAGCTCTCCCCCAAACCCCTCCAAATACCTATAAAAAAGGCTCTAAACAAATTCTAAAGCAGCAGAACCCACAAAAAGACAAAGTGAAGCAAATTTCCAGCTAAAGACAGCCTGGATGATTGATCAGAAAGGTATATTACACTGGGCTGGGAGAGGAATGCAGATTGGTGTGGGCGTGAAGGCCGCAGTGACCCTGGAGCAGGCCTCAGAGGACTGAATCTGGGGCAGCTGTGGTGGTTTCCAGACTTCTCAACCCATGAACACCAAAGACAACTTGGAAGGTCAGTGGGAAAAGTCTGTGTCTGTGGTGAGAGAAGGGAGGTGATCTCAGCTCCACTCCCTGAGCTAAGTGCCAGGGTGGTGGCTGCCTCCTGAGCTTCCAGCCCACAGACTGAAAGGGAATTGAGTGGCTGATCAGAGTGGAATTGCAGGGATCTCTCTGTTGGTGCAAGATTCTCTTGCTTTGCCCGTGCTTGGATCTGAGTCACAGTTCTGAGTGGCAGTCCTGGGGCAAGGAGGATCACTGGCGTGGTGTAACTTGTAGTGGCTGTGGAGAGGAAACCTTTCTCACAGTTCCAAGACAGAAAAGAGTGCTCATAGACCAGAGCACAGGCCAGGAAAGGAGTAAACACCTCACCCTTGATCATAGGATCTTGGAAGAACTGAAAATTTACAGGTCCCTAGAAGTATCTCTGAAAACAGCTGCACAAAACCCCTGAAACTTGGGACGGTACATTCTCCACACTGGAAACAGACTCTTACCTTAACAAAGAGTTTATAACTCAAGTAGTTGGCCAGGATCAAGCAGTGCAAAAAGAGTCAGACTATATTATCTTATTTTGGTGACAAAACATACAACCAGAAGAAGACAATGAAACCAAAGCTCCTACGTCCAAAGCCTCCAAGAAAAATATTAATTTATCCCTGGCCATGGAAAAGCTCAAAAAGGATTTTGAGAAGCAAGTAAGAGAAGTAGAGGAAAAACTGAGAGTGATGCTAAAGGAGACCCAAACAAATACTGAAGAAAATAACACCTTAAAAATAGCCTAACCCAAATGGCAAAAGAGATTCAAAAAGCCAATGAGGAGAAGAATGCCCTAAAAAGCAAAATTGCCCAAATGGAAAAGGAAGTCCAAAAGTTTGCTGAAAAAAATACTTCTTTAAAACTTAGAATGGAGAAATTGGAAGCTAATGACAATTTGAGAAATCAAAGCACTGTAACACTAATCCAAAGATATAAAAAAATAGAAGAGAATGTGAAATATCTCATTGGGAAAACAACTGACCTGGAAAATAGATCCAGGAGACAGAACTTAAAAATTATTGGACTGAATATCTGAAAGTCATGATCAAAAAAAGAGCCTGGACATCATCTTTCAAGAAATTATCAAGGAAAACTACCCTGATATTTTAGAACCAGAGGGCAAAATAGGAATTGAAAGAATCCACCTATTATCTCCTGAAAGAGATTCCCAAAGGAAAACTCCTAAAAATGTTGTAGCCAAATTCCAGAATTCCCAAGTCAAGAAGATATTGCAAGCATCGAGAAGGAAACAATTCAAGTATTGTGGAAACACAATCAGGATAACACAAGATTTAGCAGCTTCTACATTAAGGGTTTGGAGGGCATGAAGTATGATATTCCAGAGGGCAAAGGAGATAGGATACAATCTAGAATCACCTACCCAGCAAAACTGAGTATAATCCTTCAGGGTAAAAAATGGTCATTCAACACAATAGGGACCTTTCAAGCATTCCTGTGGAAAAGACCAGAGCTGAATAGAAAATTTGACCTTCAAATACAAGACTCAAGTGAAACATGGAAAAGGTAAACAGGAAAGAGAAATCATAAGAGACTTATTAAGGTTGAACTGTTTACATTCCTGCAGGGAAAGATGATATTTGTAACTCATGAGTCCTTTGTCAGTATTAGGGTAGTGGGAGGGAAAAAAATTTATATGTATATATAGATAGATAGAGGGCACAGGGTGAGTTGAAGATGAAGGGGTGATATCTGGAAAATAAAATTAAGGGGTATGAGAGGATTATACTGGGAGAAGGAGAATGGGAGAAGTAGAATGAGGTAAAATATCTCACATGAAACAGACAAGAAAAGGCTTTTACAGTGGAGGGGAAATGGGGGAAGGTGAGAGAGAATGAGTGAATCTTATTCTCATAGCATTTGGCTTAAGGAGGGAATAACATACACAATGGGGTATGGAAATTTATCTTACCCTACAGGAAAATTAAGGGGGGAAGGCGACAAGAGAGCAGGGGTTGATAGAGGGGAGGGCATATTGGGGGAGGGGATAATCAGAAGCAAACACTTCTGAGGAGGGACAGGGTCAAAAGAGAGAATAGAATAAATGGGGGATAGGATGGGATGAAAGGAAATATACTTAGTTTTTTACAACAGGACTACTATGGAAGTGTTTTGCATGACTACTCATCTATAACCTGTATCAAGATGCTTGCCTTTTCAATGAGGGTGAGTGGGGAGGGAGAAAGGGAGAAAATTTGTAATCTACAGTTTTAAAAACACATGTTAAAAATAAAAAAAATAAAAAAATTCAACAAATAAATTATACTGGAACTGGAACAGTAACACAGAAAAAACTGCCAGTTGTGATTACCTGGAAACACAATGGACCTGCATAAAAAAGACACAATATTAAAAATTTATATGTTCCCTATTGAAAACTCAACTTACAAACTTTTTGGAATAAAAAGTTCTCAAAATAGGAAGAATAAGTGGAAGAAATCAGAACTATTTGCGAAGAAGAGTAGTGTCTATCAACCCCATCATAATGTCTGCTACTGAAATTGTCCAGAATATGTTTTTGTCAGTCTATCAAAGATGGGCCTGCCTAGTAATAATTTTTAAAAATCCATCATTTATCTATTGGCTCAGAAATTCACCAAACAGTAAACATAAAAGAAGAATAGTGGATATATAATAATGGATGCTACTACCACAGCCACTACCACCACCACCACTACCACCATTACTCCTATTACTATTACTAGCAATATTTTTATGATTTTCAATGTACTTTACATACATTGTCTCATTTGGACATAGCGTACATGGGATCAGAAAGAACTGGGCTTGAATCCTACTTCAGACACTTATTAACTGTTTGATGATGGACAAATCACTTAACTTCATTTAGCCTCAGTTTTCTTATCTGTAAAAGTATAATACTTATAGTATCCATCTCACAAGGCCGTTAGTAATATCAAACAAATATATACATGTATGTACATATGTATACACATCTATATAATCTCTTTGAAAAGCTTATTATTATTACAGATTGGCAACATGTCCCAAATTTGTTTCTATTAGTGTTCAGTTGAATAACAACAATGACAATAATAACAGTAACAACTCCTGTTTATAGAGTGCTTTTAGCTTTGTAAAGTGTTTTTCAGCAATTATCCTGTGAATTTTTCCTGTGATAGCTAGGATTCCAGTGTAATCTCTCCATGGTCTAGCTATTCAGTAACTGATACTGGTTTCTGGGGCGAAGAATAAACAATGAGGATAAGTAAAACAAAATCAGATATAACCACTGTGGCAAGAAGGGTTAATGATGCATGGTAGGAATAAGGAGAGAATTAGCAGAGTGATGGAATTTTTGTGGAGGTAGGGTTGGACAGGAAGGAGAAGAACCCACCATGTTTGCGAAGAAAGAGATAAATAACAGTAAAATGGTAGAACACCAATGTGCAAATGCAAACCTCTAGCTCTTTTCTTTTGCTGTAAATTATACATATTATTCAATGTCTCTGAAGTAATGATTGGCACACCAGAAAGGGATTATCTATTGGTTACTTTACTCAATTCTTCATGGGCCTGGATGAAGTTCCTTTCCCCTTGCTAGTGCTGGAGATCAGGTTTACCAGGAATTACTATAAACTGCATGGCCTCAGGAGCTAGAGAATGATGGTTCCAGTAGGAAGGGGAATGTCTTCTTGATTAACTGTGATATTATTAGATACATCTGTTCTGTACCCTTATTATGTAAATTAAAACTATTCTATGTTTGAGCCTTAGGAGCCTGGATTCCTGGGCTCTTAGGAATATTGAATTAGAGTTAAAAGCATCATATTCTTCATTTTATAGCTGAGGAAACTTAGGCTAAAAGTATTTAAGTGATTTTTTTTCAAGATTATACAAGTAGTAAATAGCAGAGTCAGGATTTAATTACCTAACTTCTAATTCAGTTAACATCTCTACTGCACTACAATTCTTGTAAGAGAAGATAGTGGCTACCCCTTCAGGAAGCTCCAGAGATTAAATTTATTAGATTCCTACCAAGCCATGAAGGTTTTGAGGGTGGAATCAGTGACAGACTATATTTCTGTTATCAAATGACCAACCTAGCTGCATTAGGGAGTCTCTTCACCAAAATGGCTGGTATTGATTTTTATTTTTTAAAGATAGCACCTTCAGATGATTAGCTAATTTACATGGTTGTTACGTGAGTTAGTGGAAGAAGTATTCACATAGGCAAAATTACAGCTTCTCAAAATATTGAATTATTTTAGAACTAGAGAAATAAAGAATTTGGAGTACTGAGTTTCAATCAGCTTTGCTAATTTATACTAATCTGATGATGGGCAAGTTACTTTGTATGTCAGCCTCAGTATTCTTATCTGTAAGCAGAGGGCTTTGAGTTGAACAATTTTAAATGTACCTCCAGTTCTAAACTTTTTATCCTTATATTAAACTATTGATTCTTGAATACCCCAATATAAAATAAGCTTATGACCAAGGCCTATTACACTAAGTTCAGTTGCGTTACTTTTATAGTACATAGATAATATGTTATGATGAATAATTATGAAGAATCTATATCATTCTTATTTTCCACACTTATAGAAAAAGAAAATTATGTGAACCAGTATGAAAGAAATATAAGCAAATAAATCATAAACAGCATACCCAATTTTATGAACATAATATTTCAAAATAATCAACCATTTTAAAATATGATCACTTGCAAGTAGTTTAAGAAAAAGCCTATATGGTACATGGCAGGAAGGAAATGCATTTATTAAATGCTTACTATGTTTCAGGTACTATAATAAGCACTTTACAAATATTATCTCATTTGACCATCGCAACACCTCTCTGAAGTAGATGCTACTACTATCCACACTTAAGAATTGAAAAAATGGAGGCAGACAGACATTAAGCAACTTGCCCAGGATTACACAGGTAGGAAGTGTCAGAAGTTATATTTTTTAGAAATACATATCATTCATTTATTTTAAACATTAAACATAATTTTTTTGAGTTCCAAGTTCTCTCCCTTCCTCTCACCTCTCCCCCATGTACAGGGGCAAGAAATATATCAATTATACATGTGAAATAATACAAAACATTTTTTTCATATTACCTGTATTTCAAAAAAAAGCAAGAAAAATAAAGTTAAAATTTTTACTTCAATTTGCACTCATAAGTCATCAATTGTTTCTCTGGAGGTGGTTAGCACTTTTCATCATAAGTTCTTTATCTTGGATCATTGGATTGATTAGAATAGCTAAGTCTTTCACAGTTGATCATTGTTACATTATTACTATAACTGCAAATATAGATCTATGGTTCTGCTCATTTCACTATGCATCAAATCATATAGGTCTTTCCAGGTTTTTTTCCGAAACTATCCTTCTCGTCATTTCTTATAGCACAACAGTATTCTATCATAATCATATACTACAACTTGTTCAGCCATTCCCCAACTGATGGACATCCTCTCAATTTTCAATTGTTTGTCACCATAAAAAGAACTGTTAGAAATATTTTCTTATATATGGGTCCTTATTCCTGTTTTTTTTTTTTTAATCTCATAGGGTTACAAACCTAGTAGTGATATTGCTGGGTCAAAGGGTAGACACACTTTAACAGACCTTTGGGCATAGTTCCAAATTGCTCTCCAGAATTGTTGGACTAGGTTACAACTCTAAAAACAGTGCATTAGTGACCCTGCTTTTCCACATCCCCTCCAGTTTTTGTCATTTTACTTTTCTGTCATATTAGCCAATCTGATAGGCATGAGACAGTATCTGAAATGTATTTTCATTAGCATTTCTCTAACCAGTAATAATTTAGATAATTTTTTCATGTGACATTTGATAGCTTTGATTTCTTCTTCTGAAAACTGCCTGTTCGTACTCTGACCATTTACCATTTAGGGAATGGCTCTTATTTTTATAAATTCGACTGAGGTTTCTTTTGAGAAATGAGGCCTTTTTCAGAAAAAACTTGCTGCAAAAATTCTTTTTTATTTTTCTGCTTTCCTCCTAACTTTGGCTGTATTTGGTTTTGTTTGAGCAAAATCTTTTTAATTTCATTTAATCAAAATTATCCATTATCCTTCCTGTGCTCCTTTCTTTCTCTTATTTGGTCTTCCCTTATTCATATATTTTACAGGCAACATTTTTTCATGCTTCTCTAACTTGCTTATATAAGCCTGCATGCCTAATCATGCACCAATTTTGACCATAAGAGATCACATTTGAACTCATCTCACTAATTCCATCCATCTATAACACCAGCTGCCTTATAAAGCATAAGAAAAAGAACATCAATTAGGGTTAGAAGAGTCTGGATTATCATTACAAGTCTAACATTGATCATGTGACCTTTGGAAAGTCATTGAATTTCTTTGGGTTTTAGTTTCATCATCTCTAAAATGAGGCGCCTGGACTAGATAATCTCTAACATTCTATTAAACTATGTTTTAACCTATTAAATCAATTAGAAAACTTGCAAGTATTGAGTGTTTTTAGTTTCCAGTATCCTGATTTATTTTCTATGACTCTCCAAACACAACAAATCTATGAGTTAATTATAGTAACAGATCTTGATTTTATGACATTTCATTGTATTTAGTTTAAGTAGAGGACAATTGTTTCTCTTAATCAGATTTGGCACTATAGGGCATTTCTTCTTTTAGAAAAAAATGCATTTTTGGAGATTGTATCATATAGGATACTAACATGCTGACTGTGCAAACATTGCTGCTTCTGTCTTTTCAGACATCAGCAGAAACCACTGAGTGAGAGTGGGGGCAGTGATGCACAGGCCTTTTGGTAGGTGGGGTTAGAGACAAGTAAGTAAAATTACAGCAGCAACAAAGTAAAATCTTTCTATATTGGGGTTCTTAAATTTTCTGTGTTATCATAGACCCATTTAGCAATTTGGTGAAGCCTATGGCCCCCTTCTCAGAATGTTTGAAATTACATAAAATATATAAAATTACTCAAAAAAGAAATTATCCTAAAATATAGCAATATATATGACATATATGTATATATTTATATGTGTATACATGTGTAGCTATATATACATGTGCATGTGTATATGTGTATAATATATACATATGTGTATATGTACATGCATGTATATATGTGTACATTATACATACATAGGCATCTATCTATTTATCTATCTATCTATCTATTTACAAATTCACAGACACCAGGCTAAAAGCCCTTGAATCTACAGAGGCCAAAGAACTGGTATAGGACCTAGCTCACTCTTATTCTCCTTTGCTGGATTATCCTCCTTATTCTACCTTCTACCTGTGAGATCAAAGCTCTATCCTAGGCCTTCTTTTCTTCTCTGTCTATATGTTTGCTCTTTTTGGCCTCATTAGTTGCCAAGTGTTTGGTTATCATTCCTATGAAGTTGATTCCCCAGTCTATCTACCTGTCTTTTTCCAGTAGTTCTGAGGTGCCAGGTAGTGTGATAGGCATTACTAATCTCCTTTTGGACATTTTGAATGAGATGTTCTTTAGGCATTTTAAACCTAACATTTTTAAAACAAAACTCTCTTTTCCCTTCAAATCTTCTTCTTCATACACTCCACAGTCTGTTCTGGGGGTTCTTAGCCTGTGTCCATGAATTTTTATTAAAAAAAAGACATTTTAATACAATTGGTTTCTTTTGCAATCCTTTTTATTTTATACATTTAAAAATATTCTATAAAGCAGTCTTTAGGATTCACTAGACTGTTAAAGGAATCCATGTCTCACACACACACACACACACACACACACACACACACAATTCCTGGTCTAAGCAAACTATCCTTCTTACTGCTTTTCACTCCTAACACTCTATTTCTCACTGCCATGCTTTTGCTGTGGCTGCCTCTCGTGCCTAGAATGCCTCAGGACTCCTCACTCCTACTTTGAATTCCTAGTTTCTTCCATTGTACAATAAAAGCACTACCTCTGCATATTAAGTCTTTCCTGATTGCCCTACAGCTCAGCTAATGCCCCCCTTAATAATTTTGTATTTATTTTATATGTAGTAATATATGTACATGTCATCTCCCCTAATAGAATATAAGCTTCTCGAGGTGAGATACTGTTTCTTTCCTCCTGCCATGTTCCAGGTGCCTAGCTCAGTGCCTGGCACATATTAGGCACTTAATATATGCTTGCTGATTTTATTTTATTGACCTAGAGCTGTGATAGTACCTTGCACATATTAGCTTCCAATTAATATTTGTTTATTCACTTATTTATCAGGTACTTTGATTTTACCAGAGAGAAAAAGAGCAGACTGATAAAATCATAAAGTTTGAGTACAATCTCCAGAAATTTCTTGAGTCAACTATCCAAGTTTAGTCATAATGGAAACATTTCTGCAATGCAAACTTAATGCAGTGTACTCTGATACAGAAGTCAAGAAGGCTATGAGTTAGTGGAGGGACACTGTCCAGATCAAGGAAAATGTTAGTCTCCCCATACTGTGTCAGACCATACCTAGTAGTCTAAAAACTATTGTGTTCAGTTCTATGTGCTATATTTTTGAAAATATATTGAAAAACTGTATAACATTCATAGTAGTCAACAAAACAAGCACTTATTAAACACCTACTATTTGCCAAATACTGGGCTGCAGTCCCAGCTCCTTCTCCTTCCAGAATATCATGTTCCATGACCTCTGGTCTTTTAATGTTGCATATGATAAATCCTGTGTAATCCTGATTTGACTTCTCAATATTTGAATTGTTTTGTTCTGGCCATTTGCAGAATTTTTTCCTTGACCTGACAGTTCTGAAATTTGGCTATAATGTTCCTTGAAGGTTTTACTTTGGGATTTCTTTCCTGAGATAATCAGTGTATTCTTTCAATGCCTGTTCTGCCCTCTGGTTGCAGGACAGCAGAGCAGTTTTCCTTGATAATTTCTTGAAGGATGTTGTCTAGGTCCTCCTTTTGGTTATGCCTTTCAGATAGTCCAACGATTCTGACATTGTCTCTCCTGGATCTATTTTTCAAGTCAGTTGTTTTTTCAATGAAATAGTTTACATTTTCTACCATTTTTTTTCATTCTTTTGAATTTGTTTGATTGATTTTGATATCTCATAGGTTCATTAACTTCCACTTGCTGAATTCCAACTTTCAAGGAAATGTTTTCCTCAACTACCTTTTGTAGTTTCTTTTCCATTTGGCCAATTGTACTTTTTAAGTAGACATTTTCTTCAGTGGATTTTTGAATCTCCTTTGCCACTTGGCCAAGTCTACTTTTTAAGCAGTTGTTTTCTTTTTTTACAAGCTGTTGCCTCTTTTTTTCATAATTCCCTTGCATCACTCTCATTTCTTTTCCCAGTTTTTCTTCTACCTCTCTTATATGATAATTAAGCTCCTTTTTGAACTCTTTCATGAGTTCTTTCTACGCTTGAGACCATTTCCCCTTTTTCTTTGGAGTTTTACCCATAGGTGTTTTGACATTGTTGTCCTCTTCTCAGTTTGGGTCTCGATTTTCCCTGTTACCATAATAATTTTTTATGGACGGATTCTTTTTTGTTGCTTTTTGTTCATCTTTTTCGGCCTTCCTCCATTTTATTTTTTAGTTTGAGCTCTGCTTATGTGGTGGAAGGGGTAGTCTCAGGCTTCTTATGCCAGGGCCTGCAGGCCCTGTGTGTTTACCTGGTGCTGCACTGATGTTGCCCTGAGGCCCCTGGAGAACCCTTGTTTTTGGTGCTTTGCTGAGGGGTTGGGGTAGGGGGTGATTGGTGCTGCTGCCAACCATAGGTGTTGAGCTGGGGTCCTAGTCCTGGTGTCTCATGTGTGCTGAGGCCAGTGGGGTGTTTCTGTGTTTCCTTGGAGCTACATTGAAGCACACAGTAGTTTGGCTGCTGGAGGCTGCCTGTTTGCCCCAGGCTTCACTGAAATAAATTGCAGTTCTCTGAACTGGAGCCTACCTGTTCTCTTGGCTATGCTGAGTCACATGGGGGTCCTGGTGTTGGTGTTTGCCTGATCTACCACACTGGGGCTCAGAATCTCCCTTTGGTTTGCTGAGGTGGAGTTTGCTGCAATGGGATGCCTCCTGCCCTGAACTGCATTCCCCTTTTACCCAAGTGAGACAGATCTTTCCTGCTTATCTCCAAGTTTCTTGGGCTAAAAAAATGTTTTAACCTGTCTTTTTGCAGATTCTGCTGTCTGAGAATTTGTTTTGGGGCACTATTTTATGGCTGTTTGGAGGTTAATATAGGAGAGTTATGGTGATTTACTGCTTACTCCGCATCTTGGCTCCCAGAAGTCCCAATTCCTCTTTATTAATATCTAGTCTGGTCCTCTGGAAGCAGACACAGTCTATCTCTGGTCAGGAGTTAAAAGTCTCTCCAGATTGGTAGACCATGACATGTTGATAGAACTGGAAGAGCTTTTGTCCCCCATATAAGCATGAGAGAAAGAGAGAGAGAAAGAGAGAGAAAAAGAGAAAAAGAGACAGACAGACAGAGGCAGAGTCAGAGAAAGAGAATGCATGTGGGAAGAAAACTCAGACATCTGGAAGAAAGTAAATCAAACCAAAGTGTTTTCAAATATGTATCTACAAACATTAATCTATTAATTTCCATCTCCTAAATAAGAGGGCTAGATTAGATTGTAATGGAAAATAAGTGCTGATTTGGACTAAAAAAAGCAACAACTTAGGTTTGAATCGTGGCTCTGCCTCTTAATATCTCTGACCTCAGACAAGTAACAAGATGTATCTGGTCCACTATTTTCTTATATTTAAACTAAGGAAGGTTGCATTATCTTAGATGAACTCTCATGTCCTTTCTAGCTTTAAGTTAATGATCCTATGACATCTATCATCCTTTAAAGCTCTAAATATATTATCCTATCATCTAATATAACTTAAAAATGCACTGAATAAATATGAAATAGAAAGATAAAAACACACCCTCTTTTCATGTTAATAATTTGTGTGTCTTTCATGAAGATAAGTTATTATTAGCCGTGATTAGGTGAAATGAAAGATAAAGTTTGACTAATTTTCAATATAATTTAGTTTTCTCTCCACTCCTGCCCATATCCCTAATAAACATAATTAAAAGAAAAGAATGAGTTTTGTTTGTAAACTGAAAAATCACTAGGATTTTCACAACCTAAATTCACTAGATAATTACTCAACTCTATCCCTCTTTGTTTAATTAAGATGGGAAAATGAAATTTTGCCTACCAATCTACTCCAAGTGAATATCCAAACCAGATATCAAAGGAAAAAACTAAAAACAAAAATAATTCTATCATCTAGATATTTGGGGATGTATGACATCAGGTAGATACAATCTAAGATCTTTATCAAATACAGCATGTCTATTCTCATATTACTGATCTTGCTTATGGGAAGTGTTTGGGTGAAGGAGATGAAAAGACCTCAAATTCTTTATTGTACAGTAAGGGAATTGTAGTGATAAATAGCTTTTCAAAGGAATGATGACAGATGCCAGTAAAAGCCACAAGCTGTTGAAACTGGAGTCTCATATGTTCTTTGTTCTTGATTTCTAAATTTATCCTAGGTTGTTTTTGGAACTTAAAATACAGTCATGGAAGGGTGATGATTAGAGTAACTATTTGAAGTTTCATGATTGGAACAGCTGGTCCATAGGATGACAGCAGATAATGCAGAAGTTTATGAAGCAAATACGAAATACTAACCTGGGGATTTTTTTTTGTCAAGTAATAATAAAAATATCAAAGACTTTATTTCACTACTGGCGTCACTTTTGCTGTTGGCTACATTTTTCAAGATCCAGCATTTCAGAAGGTCTTATTGTTTCCAGCTTTAGAATAAAGAAACACAAGTCTGTGGGAGTATAGGCAGTCAGTAGGGTATTGGCTTATTGTTTTGTTTTCTTTACAGAAGTAATCAATGAAGAGAATAAGGTATATAAGGGAGCAGGCTTTTTCAATCCGTGGATCTGTGGTCTCGTAAATGTTGGTGCTTCCTTTAGTAATGCAAATCACAGCTCAACTATTCAGCCTCATACTGGATCACTCTAATTTATGTTCTCTTAAGAATCCTGTAGATTCACCTATATGAGAGAGGTCTCTTACACTTATCTCAATAAATAAAAATAGCCTAGATTTCTCATTAAACTAATCAGAGTATGAACTAGTTATGAATAAGACCTAGCATCTATGGAATTAATCAATAAATCAAAACAATTTTAACTAGGTGTGGAAAAAGTCCTTGATTGATTTGGAAGAATAGATGAAGGAAAAGGATACCACACAGAAAATGGGTTGGATTTGACTGAAAAAAAAATTAGGTCACACTATCTAGGTTTTGTCGAAAACAGCAGACTAGTTCAGAAACCTAGATATATGTAGGGGTGAAAGAATCTTTGAGAGGAAATATTTACCAGAGGTAGAGTGTGAAGTAGAGCTTCAGCCTGCTCCACTTACCACCTTGATCACAGCAGTATTCTGTGAATTTTGGATGATTGACTGATTTGGACATTTACTCTGCTTCCTAATAGTATTCCTACAGCAACAGCTGTGGCAGACTCTGCATTGAGAATAATGACAAACTAGGCAGGCTGACTTCCTGTAATCAGAACCTGGGAGTTGTATCTACAACACCTATGCTCTCTAAGCTGGAGCCCACTTTCCCCTGGGTTTTGTATGTCCCGTTGGAAGACTGCGTGCCAAACATTTGGGGAAGCAGTTTTATACTAACTTTTCATACTAAATCATCTTAGTAAATACCTTTTTCTAAAAACTAATTGTCTTGTGGTTAACTTATACCAACTGATAAACAATAAGAAACCAAACTGGCAGTGGTTTATGAACTATTATACTAGAAAATCACCCCTTTTCCCTTTAGGGTCCCCTAGAGACCTGGAGGAAGAGGTAACAACTACTTTCTGGTGACCCAACCTGCCAGTTGCCAATGGGCATTGGGAGAGTAGGCCCAGAGGATGTGTTAAATAACTAATATACTCAGGCTTTTTTTTCTAATCCATGGAACACCTTGCATACTGTTATCCCTTCATATCACCACTGAGATAATACACATGCTTTATATTGCTTATACAAATATTGGTTGGCAATTTGTTATAATCTACTCAACTCTCCTTTACCTTTTGGGAGATTAAGATAGTAAACAATTAATAATTACTCCCAGAAAGTCTTCTATTGCTTCTTTCAATCAATATTGTTTAAGAAAGTGGTTTCACCGTAGGAGTAGAAAGACACCTACAAATATCAGTCTTTATTTGGGTAGGGTAGAAATACAGAAATGCATCTGGGAAGGTCATCCAAAGGCAAGTATTAGAGCCTCTATTGAGTCCAATAGAGTGTAGGAGCCATTTGTTCCATGCATAAATTTCAGTATGGTATTGAAATCATTGTTTTAAGACTTAATTATTAGGCAATAATACTAAGTATAGGAAATGTATCAGAGACAACTGCTCCTTGAAGCCCAGTGAACCAACCCACACCTAAAAGGCTAAACCCTTCCATTGATCCAACCAAAGATCTTAAATTTTGCAGGGGAAAGAAAATTTCTCACATCCATGCTGGCTAAATGTGAAAGTTTTTACTAGGTTTTAAATAGCAACAATGGATTTGGAGGCAGAGAATCTGGTGTCAATGGCAACTCTGCCATCTAATACCAAGGTAACACAGGGCAAGTCAGTTTTACTCTTTGAGCCTCTTTCTCCTCATCTCTAAAATGAAGGAGTTGTATTTAATGACCTATATGGCTAATTTATACCTAGGATCTTATGATAATAACTTTGTTCAGTCCTTTACTCTTTTTCAGTATATCCATATATGTAATTTTGTTTAATGTTCTGATGTCGAAAGTGTTTTTTTTTTTGTTGTTGTTGTTGTTTAAAGCTATATAAGTGTAGCTGAAATAGCCAGATCTGGTGTTGACTTAATTAAATCAAGAAAATCTGAGATATTGTGGATGTTCTTAACTCAGTATACCTATACTATAATCATTCTAACAGAGCAGCTCCCATAGCTTAAGGGAATAATATAAACTGTAGGCAGGTGTAATTGAAAATTGCCTCTCACTGGGCATAGGTATTGTGAGATCATGTTTCAAGGTTAAGATATTGTTTTCATGTTGTATTTCCTAAAGCTTTCCTCATGGGTAAATAAGGATGGTGTGATTAAACTGCTCAACTCTGCTGTGAATTTATTTCATAAAAAAGGCTTGATTTTGCTCCAGCGAGGCCTACCAATAAGCTATTTTTTATGTTCACATTGCCAGGCCTTTATAACTGCTTCCTCAGATGAACCACTGAATGGTGTGTGGAGGAGGCCATTTCAGGTCATAACATCATTGGTTGCTGTCCTCTAATTTTTATGTCATTCAGTGATAAGCTGGGGGAGAAGGAGGAGTAGTCTAATATGATATTTTGAAAGTCTGAAAAAAGATGCCAGTTATCATTCTTTTGATTCAAAAAGCCATATTCTTCTTGGTGCCAGGGTCAAAAGATTCAGAGGAATTGGCATCTATGGCAAAGTACTAGACAGTGTAGTTTTACAGTTAACCACTGAAAAACATGTCATATTCACTTTGTAAGCAGGCATGACTCACAGGAAAGGTGAGGCTAAAGTCCTTTTTAGGCAAAAACACTTTCTCTCCCTCAAGGAGTTTACAGTTTACAGGAGGAAGATGACAGGTATAAAGCTAAGTCAATGAAAAACGTCTTTTTAAAAATACAAAATAATTTTGGTGTGTGAGGAAGGAGTTGAAGGAGACACAACTGGGGAAACCAGGAAAAGCCTCTTATAGGAGGCAGCACTTGAAATACTCAAATACTAGGTATTCTAACAAAAAAAAGAGGGGGTAAGGGCCGAGAGAGAGGGAAGGGGAGGGAGAGGGAGAGACAATTAATAGTGTGTCAAAAATGGGGGATAATAAGTAGACCAGTTTGGCTGCCTTTTTTGAGTTCATGAAAGGGGGTAGTACTTAATCCATCTAGTAAGATAGGTGTCAGACAGATTCCAATTTTAGAAACAACAGGATTGCCTGATTAATTTATTTCAGGTTATTCAGAAGTTGAAAGCAGGTTAGTTTCCATGTTTCTGGTCATAGGAAAGTGATTTTAAGGTATTTATGACTCTCTGAGATGGTATTCCAAAAATAGCACGTCCTAACAATCTATCATGTTTCTCACAGTACAACATGGTCAAGAAAAAGAGATCTTCAAGCCAGTCAATCAGTCAACTAGCGTTCATTAATTGTCTGCTATGTTCCAGGCACTGTATCAAGTGCTTAGGGGTACGAAAAAAGGTAAAAGATGTCTCTGCCTTCAAGAAACTTAGTATAATTGGGGGAAATAACATGCAAACAACTATGAACAAAGAAGATAAACACAAGATAATTTGGAGGTAATCACTAGAGAGAAGGTACTACTGTGGGGGTGATTAGGAAAAGCTTCTTCCTGAAGGGGGGACTTTAGCACGGAGTAAATGAAGCTAAGGAAACTAGGAGTAGAGATAAGGAGGGGGAGAGCTTCAGGCTCCCTCCTTTCACTGCCTCAAAGCAATGGAAATTTTCTGAGTTGTGAGATGCAGTGTCTTAAGCAAATAACATCAAGGAGGTCAGTGTCACTGGATGGCAGAGTACGTGGTAGGGTATAAGGCAAAAGAAGACTGAAAAAGTTAGAAAAGTACAAGTTATGGAAAACTTGATAAGCCAGAGGATTTCATACATGATCCTAGAGGCAATAGGGAACCACTGGAATTATTGCCATGATCAGACTTGCACTTGAAAAAGATGACTTTGGTAGCTGAGTGGAGGATGGATTAGAGTGGGAAGAGACTTGAGGTAGGGAGTCCAACCAGAAGGGGATTTCAATAGTTCTAGGCATAAGGTGAGAAGGGCTTGAACTAGGGTAGTGGCAGCTTGCAAAGAGAGAAAAGGGCTTTGTGCAAGAGATGTTATGAAGTTAGAATTGACAGGACTTGGGAAGAGATTGGATATTGAGAGTTTGAGAGAGCCAGGAGTTGAGGATGATGCCTGAGTTGTGAGGCTGGGTGTAATGCACTCAACAGTAATCTGAAAGTTGTGGCGAGGAGTTGAGGTGAACAAAAGAAGAGCTCACTTTTGGACATTTGTTTTTAAGACAGCTGTGGGACATCCACTTCAAGATGTTCAATAGGAAGTTGGGCATGTCAGGAGCAAGATCACTGCTGAACAAATCAATCTGGATATTACATGCAAAGAGATGACACCTGAATCCATGGGAGCTGAGAAGATCAGCAAGTGAAATAGTAGAGAGTAGCTGTGGGGACCTGTGGCCTTGAGGCCACACGTGGCCCTCTAGGTCCTCAAGCAAGGCCCTTTGACTGAATCCAAACTTTCATAAAAAAGGATTTGCTCTGTGAAGTTTGGATTCAGACAATAGGTTACTCTTGAGGTCCTAGAGGGCTGCATATGTCCTCGAGGCCACAGGTTCCCCACCCCTGGTATAGTGAGAGAAGAGAGCAGTGCCCAGGAAAGAATTTTGTGGGACACCTATGATTAATGGGCATGTCCTAGATGAACATTCAGCAAGGAAGACTGAGGAATGGTCAGATAGGCAGGAAGAGAACTAGGAGAGAATAGAATCATGAAAACCTAGAGAGAAGAGAATATCAAGGAGAAAAGGATGATCAAAAGAGTGGCCGTGATGAACTAAATGTGCTACAAGAATCCAAATAAAGTTTTATGAATGTTGAACACAACTGTCATCTTCCATTCCAAATTTTCTTAACCCACCTTCTCTGAATTGTTTCTTCCCACTTAGCATATTTTATCTTGTATCAGACTTGAGATAGGCAGCATGGCATAGGACCTAAGCAATCCACTTACAGTCAATGTTCCAATCCTGCATTTGGTATTTAGTAGTATTGTGATACTAGGCAAGTCATTTTAGCTCTTTCAGCCTTGGTTTCCTCATGTATAATAATGAAGTTAACAATATTTGTGTTAATAATTATCTGTTAATAATATCAATAAGGTACTTAACTTAGGTTGTGTGGCTGTCCTTCTTTCCTGTTCTCTAAGAGGACCATGACATTAGGGAGTTGAGGACACAACTTGCAATTGACTTTGTTTTGAGTGAGGGAGGGCTGTGCAAGGTCACCAGCCTCGCTTTCTCCTTCAGAGACATTTGGGTCCAGGGGCCAGATATTCATCAGGACAACTGAGGATAGCTCAGGATGCAGTGAGAGACTCTGGATCTTTTAAGCTAAGGTCTTTTCAGGTTTTCACTTGGAGTGAGGCAACTCCCATTCAGAAGTGAATAGGCCTCTTTAAGAAGTGAGCCAAGGGATGGTCCCTTTAATCAAAAAAAAAAAAATCAAACTGGGAGGGGAAGACCCTCTGGGTTGCTGGCCAAAAGCAAAACAGTTACCATTTACATAAACTCTGAGTCTGTAGGGCCCAAAAAACAACTATGAAGTGGTGCTTAGGCAGGGACCTAATGTTTTCCATCGATGAGCTCCAGAGTGAATCAGGTTCAAGGTTTGGTCTGCAAGAGAGAGATCTAGCCAGTAAACCCCAAATTCACTAGGCAGCTTTTGGCCATCAAAATTTACCTTCTTTTGGGCAGAGCACCCTCGGGTAAAGGAAAAGGAGAGGAGAGAAGATGGGAGCAGAGTGTACTGGATGAGAGGATAAGAGCTGAGTTACCCAACTGGAACTGGCCAGCTGGGTCCCCATTCAAGCAGCTCTGACTACTTAGAGGTTGTGTTTGTCCTTCCCTCTCAAAGAGGAGATAATGACAGTTAGGGTTAAAAGGGCAAGGGTCTCCCATTGCATACCAAGCTATCTCCAGTCCTGATGAATATCTGGTCACTAGACCCAGATGGCTCTGGAGGAGAAGGTGAGGCTGGTGACCTTGTACAGCCCTCCCTCACTCAAAAAAAGTCAATTACTTAACATAGAGAACTGTCATGAAGATCAAATGAGCTAGTGTTTGTCAGTTTAGACCATAAATTCCTTAAGGGCACAACCTGATGTTTTCATTTTTTTATTCCTAACTACAGTACCTTGCACAACACTTAAAAAGGGCAAGGAAGGGAACAAGGACTTGTGTCAAAAGGTCACGCCCAAAGACCTAGAAGGCCAAGTGTGGCCTGGAGGCTGTAGGTTCCCCACCCTTGACATATACACACACATTACTCTGTGGTTGCTTTATTCACTTGGTCATTAGATTCTCAATTACATTTGTTGTATCTCAATGTTAGTTAATAATAATAGTAATAGCTCACATTTATATTGTATATTATGATTTACAAAGTGCTTTATATATACTAATTGGATGTTTTTTTTACTTAATGGGGAGAATATGAGCTTTCTGGGGCTTACAATTTCTGTCACTAAAATGACATAGTTCTGTATCACATTGCTTCGTATCAGAGAAAGTATCCTTAATAGAAGGAATATACTTATTTGCTTTTCTCTTTGTTTAGCCTTTTTTCCCCTCCTGGTCTCATCTTTCCAATCTACCCTACCCAGACATGAAACTCTA
This sequence comes from Vombatus ursinus, assembly GCF_900497805.2. NCBI lineage: Eukaryota > Metazoa > Chordata > Mammalia > Diprotodontia > Vombatidae > Vombatus > Vombatus ursinus. Next base: position 2,330,134 of record NW_020950566.1, on the reverse strand, counting down.
ACTCCCAATCCCTTCCCTATACTCTTATCATTCTACTCTCTTATTTGCTTTCTTTTTGCCCTCTCAAGATCTTCATAGTCTCTGTACCTGTGAAGATCAGTTGAAAGATTAATGCAGTTGTTCATGAGGATGTTAAGTGAAATCTCTTTCTAACTACAATAGTACTTTAGGTCTAGGCAGCTGTCACACTGTATATATCTTTGGGGAAGAGCAATTGAGTGTGATTGCAAGTGAAAGATTGTGAAAAGAATGACAGAAGCTATCAGCATGAAAAAGACAAGCAATAATTCTATTAGGACAAGGAACTTCTAATATAGAAAATATCTTCCCAATCATGGTCTTTGAAGTAGAAGACAACTGTGAAACAGTTGTGCCTTTTAACACAAGTGGGAAACATAATTAGATCAGGAGTCAAGAAAGGCTTTCTGCCATTATCTTGCCTTGACCTTGGGAAATTTGTTTTATAACACTGAAAGATTTTGGCATCCTTCCTGATCAATGTAATGACTAATTACTATTCGAGAAGCCTGATCATGAAATGTGCCTTCTCTCCCTCACTACTTGTCAGAGCTGCTGGACCAAATGAGGCCATTTTCAGATGTGGTCAATGTTTTGATTTGCTTTGCTTGATCATACTTATTTGTTAAAATGAAAGGTTCTGTCTGTAAAGGTAGGAGGTAGGATAAGTGAGAAATGCTAGTGATACAAAAATTAAAAGGAAATGCTTGTAATAAGAGAAAATATTAATCTGTTTAGCTGCTCTGAGACTGAGTTTCATAATTTGTATGATGGGCATACCACCTGCTCCTTATCTCTCACAAAATTGTTACAGGGATAAAAGGAGAAAATAAAGATGATGAATAGAAAGGACTTTGAAAAGTATAAATACTTCATAAATGTGAGCAAGGCTAGATAGCTTACTTGTTATGGTGAGCATAAGTTACATATGGCTAGGGAATTAGAACATTAAGTGATCTGTAAAACTGCTACCAAGCAGATGAGAGGAAGGCAAAGATAGAAAGCAATATGCTTAGAAATCTGAAGGTGATTTACATAAACCCTAAAAAATAATATGTCTTGGAAAATTTCATCCATGTTCTATGAGTGAGCTTCATAATCTGAGGTACATAATACACTAATGACCCAAATTCAGTCAAAAAGCCATTTTCTGGTTATTCTCCTTAGATATATGAACTAAGTTATGTATAGACCTCAGGTCTAGCTCTGCAAATGGATGACAACATGACATGATGGATACAGCATTGGACTTGGAGTTGGTGAGACAATGCTTTAAATTGGATCTCTCATAGCTGTGTAAATATGGGTACCATTTCAATCTCCAAGATTGAGCTCTTCTCTAAAATAGAAGGAACAATACATATAATACCAACCTCATCTGGTTGACAACAGCCTAATTTTGATTATTAGATTTGGAAACTAAATGTGCATAGTTCAACAACTTTTCAAAGATAGTTTAAATTAATAAAATCAATTTCTCTTCTGCCATTGAAAAAGGTAAAACAAAACACTTATAAAGAATATGAAGGGTCAACCAAAGCAAATTTCCAAATTAATAATTAGCAATATACGGGGGTGCCCAAACATCTTGCTGAAGTTTTAATCTTTAGTAGTTTAAAACTGCATTAAGATTTTTGTCAAACCCTGTGTGTGTATGAGTGTGTATTGTGGGTATACATGTATATATACATATACACATACATAAATATATATATATTTATACACATATATAAACACACATATATAAATGCACACACATACATACATATACATATATATACACACCACACACATATATACATACATTCATACATACATAAGTATATGTACACACACAGATATTTGTGTTTATATTTATATCTCATTCTGCAACCTGAATGTCTCACCCTTTTTCTGTCAGGAAGTAGGTAGTATGTTTTATCATCTGCCTTGTGGAATCCTGGCTGGTCACTGCATTAATCAGAATTCTTAAATCTTGCAAAGTTCTTTGCTATGATGTTCCTAGTTTTGATTCTGTGGTTTTTTCAAGAGGTAACTACAACAGATTTTTTTTTCTATATTCATTTTCCTGTCTTATTTTAAAATATCTGGGCATTTTTCTTTTATGGTTTCTTCAGATTTGATATACTAGCTCCTTTTTTTTTGTCATGGCTTTCAGGCAGTCCAACAATTCTTTAATTATCTCTTCTTGATTCCATAAGGCAGATGATGGAGTGTGCTACCCACTTCCTGACAAAAAAGGTGAGGGACTGAGGTTGCAGAATGAGATATATGGTACCTTTTATTTTCTTCTATTTTCAATCTTTTAACTTTTCTTTAATATTTCTTATGGCCTCATGGATTCTGTTTATTTCATGAAGTCACTAAATCACTTTCCAAGTTTCTCCTCTAAAGCTCTCATTTCTTTTCAAATTCTTTCCTCTAATGATCTCATTTCATCTATAATATAATTATAAATTCATAAAAAACAAGCTTTTTAATCATTTCTTCTAGGAATCCTCATTGATATTGTGGCCAAGCTATGGTTTTATATGTTTGTTTTTGTTTTGTGGTTTGGAATTTTGTTCCTTTCAGTCTTAGGAATCCTTGACATTGCAATAGTTCTCTCTCTCTCTCTCTCTCTCTCTCTCTCTCTCTCTCTCTCTCTCT
>NW_020950566.1:2260534-2327457 GCF_900497805.2 Vombatus ursinus | reverse complement strand
TCTCTCTCTCTCTCTCTCTCTCTCTCTCTCTCTCTCTCTCTCTCTCTGACTTTTGGAGACCTGTTATCTGGGGTCTTGCCACTATATTTTTTGGGTTACTTATTGGTTGCTGTGCCCTTCAAGGATTGCAGGGGTTGCTAGGCTGCAATCTTGTTTTGTGTCTAAGCAAAACAACTCTATACTTGCTCTTGGTTGGTATTCTAGTAGATAGTAGTTGGATTCTCCTATCATCTAGTTTAAAGAATTGGCAGGTTTAGAGTGACTGCACTGCTAACTGAGCCCTTTTCTAGGACCTCATGGGCTACTGGTCCAACCCTACTGAACCCCTGAAGGCTAAGTCCTTATTCTAGCCTCTCACTGCTGCCTGAGACTAGGGCTGAATTCACAATCCAGGCCCATTCCTGTTCCACAGTTACTGAACTGGTTACTTTCTTTTGTTTTGAATCTATAATCTTAAATTCAGTTCAATCTAGTTTTCATGGACTATCACTTTATGAATGAACAATTGAAATAGCCTTTTGGTTAGCCTGCCTGCCTCAAGGCTTTCTCATCATTACAGTCTACCCTCCACTCAACTGTCAAGTCAATATTTTTTTTTCTTTTTGGTGAAGCAATCAGGGTTAAGTGACTTGTCCAGGGTCACACAGCTAGTAAATGTCAAGTGTCTGAGGCTGGATTTGAACTCAGGTCCTCCTGACTCAAAATCTGGAGCTCTCTCCACTGTACCACCTAGCAGCCCCATCAATTTAATTTTCTTAAAGCACAAGTTCCAACCACATTGCTTCTCTATTCAATAAACTTCAGTGGTTCCCTATTGCCTCCAAAATCAAATATAAAATGCTTTATTTGATGACCAAAGCCCTTCATAAGCAGGATTCCTTTTACATTTCCAGTCATCTTGTATAGTATCCTGTCCTACCTACTTCTCAATTTGGTGACAGTGGTCTCCTTGGTGTTACTGGAACAAGACACTCCATCTCCTGACTGAGTGTTTTCATTAGTTGGTCCCATCCTTATAACTCTCTTACTCTTCATTTTAGGCTCATTGCTTTCCTGGCTGCCTTCAAATCCCAGCTAATGTCTCACCTTCTGCAAGAAACTCCCTGATATCCCATAATGCCTTCCCTCTGTTGATTATCTCCAATTTAGCCTGAATTATATCTTGTTTATATGTGGTTGTTTGCAGGTTTTCTACCCAGATAGACTGTGAGTTCCTTGAAAGCAGGGACTATCTTCTACCTTTTCTTTTTCTTTTTCATTTTATCCCCAAACACTTCGTGGTTGGCACATAAAAGGTAATTAACAAATGCTTGTTAATCTACTTCCTTACCTGGTAACCATATCTACTGATTCTCTTCAGTGTTATTCACATTTTCAGTCTGGCTATTGAACATAGTAGGTTTTGTATTCAATATTTTAGGGAGTTAGGCACAGGGATGTTAAGTGACTTGTACAGGGTCATGCAGATAGCAAGTGTCAGAGTCAGGATTTGATATCAGGTCTACATGACATCATGTCCGGCATGCTATTCACTACTCCATAATGGGAGGTGTAGATAAGAGCTATCTGGTAAAGATAAATGAAAGGAGAATCACAAGGAATATTGTAGAAGTGAAGAAACTATATACTATCTAGAAAGGGATTCTTAACCTTTCTGTATTCATAAATCACTTTCATAGTCTAACAAAGCCTTAAGACCCCTTGGAATAATGTTTTAAAATATATAATAGACATGTGGAACTACAAAGAAAATCAATTTTATTAAAATACAGTTTTATGAATAAAAGATTTGAATTCAAGTCCTTTGAGCAATATTAAAGAACCCTAGATCTAGAATGAAGGATAAGATTTGTAATTTGGAAAACCATTCAAATTTATCACAGAAACATGATATGATAGTTAACAGTGTATTTTAATTATCTACAAAGCTTTTGGAATTTACTCTTTATTTCTGTCTCTTTCTTTGCCATAAGTAATGAAATATGAAATATGATTAATCATAAAAACATCATTAATAACTAGAGAAATGCAAATAAAAACTCCATTGTTTCAACTTACATCAACCAAATAGGCAAAAATGACAAAATAAATAGTCAAGGTTGGAGAGGCTATGGGAAGACAGGCATGCAAACAGGAGCTGTGGAGCTGTGAATTCATCTAACCATCCTGAAAAAAGAACTGGAATTACATAGCTAAATTGTTCATACTCTTTGACCCAGAACTCTCACTGCTGGGGATATGCCCCAAAGATATAAAAGATAAAGAAGAAAATCAAATACATATTAAAATATTCATTCTAGAATTGTTGTGGTACAAACAATTAAAAAAAATATTGGGAGCCTTTTGATTGAATAATGACTGGACAAATTGAGACATACTTATATAATGGACTATTATTTCACTGTAAGGAACAACGAATACAAGAAATTCAAAGCAGCATCAGAAGAGATGTATAAACTGAGGCAGAGTGAAGGATGTTGAATCAGTAAAACAATAGGCAGAGGTGGTACAATGAGCAAGATTATTCAAATTCCCTCTAGGTCTGCAAGTGTGGCCCTTTGACTGAATCCAAACTTCATAGAACAAATCCCCAAGGAGGATTCAGTCAAAGGACTGCTCTTTAAGGACCTAGAGAACCACATGTGGCCTTGAGGCCGCAAAATCTCTATCCTTGGATTAAAGGATCTGTAATTCTTGCAATACTTACTATCTCATGTACCTCTGAGGCCCCAGTCAAAGAAAAGACTGGCAAAATACCTGTGTTAGATTCTTCTTTCTTTTCCTCAGTCTTTCCCTTTCTCTCCTCTTCGCTTTCTCCTTCTCCCACACCATCTCTCCCTCCCTCCCTCTCTCTCTCTCTTTCTCTCTCTCTCTCTCTCTCTCTCTCTCTCTCTCTCTGTGTGTGTGTGTGTGTGTCAGTCTATGTCTCTCTCCCTTCTGGTCTTCCTCCTTTGATCTGCTGTAGGGATAACCCTCTCCTTATTTCTAGTAATGTGGTAGCTGAGGTCAGTTTTTTTACATTGTTTACAAAGACAAAGTAAACATTTAAAAACAATATAAGGGAAAATATCTTTTCCAGGAGGAAAAGCTTCTGCCTTCTAAAAGGGAGCTCAAGATGACAAAGACATTTTAGGATTACTTCCTTGGTGACTATAGCATTTTGGCAACATAACTTTTTTTCCCAAAATGGCCCTGCAAGTCTGTCCAAGCAGCCTCATTCTGAGAGCCTTAGCCCCTTCCTTTCTGGTGCTTCTAACCATGCTCTTGCTTTTACAACTCCATACATCTTCTTATAGCCTCCACTTCTCTAGCTTAGTACATATTCTTTGGGTCCAATAAGGAGTTTGATTCCCCTTCAAGTAGTGCTACAGGAATAACTCAATTGGCTTTTTAAAGGTCACCCAAAGGCATGGTGTATCGTTCTTCATTTTGTCTTTTTAATTGACTCATAGAGATTTCTTGTTATGACCAAATCTCAATAGTTTGTTTAATAACATGTTATCATACTCCTTTTCTGTGATTAGATTTTGAGCTTTCAATGAATATTCCTTTAAACTACAATAAAAATGTCAATTAAAAAACTGTAAAATGATTCTGTGTAATTGCAATGACTAATCTTTTCCTCAGGGAAGAAGCAGGAGAATGCATCTCTTTCCTTTTGTTGGAGAGATGTTGCATATGTTGTCAAACATAGCTATTATATTAGTTGGATTTGCTTGACTGTTTTTTCTTTATCACAAGCGAACATTCTCTGGGGGTTAGGAGTAGTGAGTGACATACACAAAATTGTGATATGAAAACAAAAAGTATCAAAGAAATTAAAAAAGAATAATGAAAATCTTGTAGCTGTAGGTGCTGTATTTTAGGAACTGGGGAAATGTGATACTATTATCAGATAATTTGACTTAAAAGAAGTTATTATGAGTTCAATTCATATATGTTGAGTTTAAAGTTACTGTCAGAACAACCAGGTCAACATTTCTATCAGACTTTTCAAAACATAAAACAAGAGGTCACAGCTAGAGATACAACTTAGGAGTCAAGTGCATGAAGCTAGGTGAGATTGGATCAGATCTCCAAGGAGGAGAGTATAAGGACAGCACTTTGGAGGTGACACCTACGTTTATGATATGTTCAAATGAAACATGAAAAGGATACAAAGAAGAAGAAATGAGAAAGAACCCAGAGAGTATCTTGTTACATTAGCCAAGGGTAGAGAGAATTTTAAGAAGGAAAAATTATAGGATCTATCTAATCATAGGACTTAGAACTGAAAAAATGTACAACAGTATGAAATGTACAACAGAAATGTTAAAAAGGATGAAAATTGATAAAGAGAGTTTGATTTGAATATTGGGACATTATTAGTGACCTTCAAGAGAGTTATTTAATTTTAGTTATACAAGAAGAAGTTATATTACATGGAACTGAAGAATAACTATAAGGTAAGGAAAGAGAGGCAGCCAGTATAGACAACTATAATTTCAAAAAGTTTTGAGGCAAAGGGAGAAAGAGACATTGTCAATGGAAGTTATTGTCTTTTTAAAATTCATTTATCAGTATGGGATACTTGACTGTGTTGGTGTTAAAAAAGATTGGCTTTTGTTTTCAAGGGAATCTGGGAGTCGTTAAAAATACTTTGTAATTCCTCATAGGAAATACAGCCCACTTTTGCTGTCCTGTTCAATCACTACACAGAGGGCAATAGAGAAGCAAATGATGGGTGGGAGCAGAATGGAGCAAGAGGTAAACAGGAATGTAAACAGTTCAACCTTAATAAGTCTCTTTCCTGTTTACCTCTTCATGTTTCACTTGAGTCTTGTATTTGAAAGTCAAATTTTCTACTCAGCTCTGGTCTTTCCATCAAGAATGGTTGAAAGTCCTCTATTTCACTAAATGACCATTTTTCCCCCTGAAGGATTATACTCAGTTTTGCTGGGTAGGTGAATCTTGGTTGTAATCCTATCTCATTCGCCCTCCAAAATATTATATTCTATGCCCTGTGGTCTCTTAATGTAGAAGCTACTAAATCTTGTGCTATCCTGATTGTGTTTCCAGAACACTTGAATTGTTTCTTTCTGGCTGCTTGTAATATTTTTTCCCTGACCTGGGAACTCTGGAATTTGACTACAATATTCCTAGGAGTTTTCCTTTGGGGATCTCTTTCAGGAGGGGTTTGGTGGATTCTTTCAATTTCTATTTTGCCCTCTGGTTCTAAAATATCAAGGCAGTTTTCCTTGATAATTTCTTGAAAGATGATGTCTAGGCTCTTTTTTTGATCATGGCTTTCAGATAGTCCAATGATTTTTAAATTATCTCTCCTGGGTCTATTTTCCAGGTCAGTTGTTTTTCCAATGAGATATTTCACATTATTTTCTGTTTTTTCATTCTTTTGGTGTTGTTTTATAGCATCTTGATTTCTCATAAAGTCACTAGCTTTCAATTGCTCCATTTTAATTTTTAAGGAAGTATTTTCTTCAGTGAGCTTTTGGACTTCCTTTTCCATTTGGCCAATTCTGCTTTGTAATGCATTCTTCTACTCATTGGCTTTTTGGATCTCTTTTGCCATTTGGGTTAGGCTATTTTTTAAAGTGTTATTTTCCTCAGTATTTTTGGGTTTCCTTCAGCAAGCTGTTGACTTGTTTTTCATGATTTTCTTGCATCATTGATTTCTCTTCCCAGTTTTTCCTCTACTTCTCTTACTTGTTTCTCAAAATCCTTTTTGAGCCCTTCCATGGCTTGGGACTGATTCATATTTTTCTTGGAGGCTTTGGAGGTAGGAGCTTTGACTTTGCTGTCTTCTTCTGGTTGCATGTTTTGATCTTCTTTGTTACCAAAGAAAGATGATATGGTCTGACTCTTTGCACTGCTTGCTCATGATCCCAGACAATCATTTGAGTTATACACTCTTTGTTAAGTTAGGTGTTTGCTTTCAGTGTGGAGAATGTATTGTTCCAAGCTTCGAGGGTTTTGTGCAGCTATTTTCAAAGATAGTTCTAGGGACCTGTAAATTTTCAGTTCTTCCAAGGTGGTATGATCAAGGGCAAGGTGTTCACTCCTTTCCTGGCCTGTGTTCTGGTCTATGAGTGACCGCAAGCACTCTTTTCTGCCTTGGAACTGTGAGGAGAATTTCCTCTGTACCACCACTACAAACTCCACCATTCCAGCAATCTTCCTCGCCCCAGGATGGCCAACCAGAACTGTGACCCAGATCCAAGCACAGACAAAGCAAGAGATTCCTGCCTCAGCACTGGCAAAGAGATCCCTGCAACCCCCTTCTGATCAGCCACTTAATTCCCCCTCAGTCTGTGGGCTGGAATTTCTGGTGGCAGCTGCCTCTCTGGGGCCACACTCAGGGACTGGGGCTGGGACCACGCTTCTGTCTCTCACCACAGTCACAGACATTTTCCACTGACCTTCTAAGTTGTCTTTGGCATTCGTGGGATGAGAAGTCAGGAAACCAACACAGTTGCCTGCAATTCAGTCCTCTGAGGCCTGCTCCAGCTTCACTGAGACCTGTTTTGCCTGTGTGCCCATGCCAAACTGAGCTCCTGTCCCCACCTGGCACGATATACCTTTCCAATCAACCATCCAGGCTGTCTTTGACTGGAAGTTTGTTTTACTCTGTGTTTTTGTGGGTTCTGTTGCTTTAGAATTTGTTTAGAGCCATTTTTTACAGGTATTTTGAGGGGTTTGGGCTGCAGTTGGATTTTAATAGTGATATAGAGAAATACTGATGGTTTATGTGGCTTATTTTATATCCTGCAACTTTGCTAAATTTGTTTATTATTTCAAATAATTTTTTTTGCTTGATTCTCTAGGGTTCTCTAAGTATGCTATCATATCATCTGTGAAGAGTGAAAGCTTTGTTTCTTTTTACCTACTCTAATTCCTTCAATTTCTTTTTATTCTCTTATTATTAAAGCTAAAATTTCTACGGCAATATTGAATAACAGTGGTTTTCTTGATATTAAAAAAAATAGACTCCATCATTTTATAAAAGTATGCACTTCATTGTTAAATAGCTGTTAGCTCCACTGGTGCAAATAAAGGAGGATTTGATTTTTAAAAGTTGATTTATAGATGTTTCATGATTATATCTACTAGTTAAATTTAAAATGAAAATATTATCAATGGAAAGATTCAGTGGTTCAGGAATCAGTTGGGCAGCAGCAACCAGTGCCAATGCTGTTTGCCCACAAAATGAGACAACCAGGTAGAAAAGGATGTGGCTATCTGGGATAAGAAATGGCTCCTTTCCAAAATGCCTATCGTAGAATAACTATGAAAGCAGAGGCCACAGCTACTGTTCTTTTTGTCTCCCTGGATCACTGAGTCCTTTTTAGGCACAAGAAACAGCTAAAGGGAGGTGGTGGCAACACTCTCCACAGACACCTTTCTGTCTCCCCTGAGCAAAAAGTAGTATCAGTTGTCATTGTCAATGTCACTGCATATTTCTGGACCTACTGCCAATGACATAGGTATACTCTTGCCAATTAACAGTTTTTTTTTAAAACAAGTCTCTTTCTCTTCTCCTGTTCCCTTTACATGCTTCCTTTTTCACTTTTCTTGATTTTTCAGTTATATTTACTTTTTATTCTTCAGGATTTTTTTCCCAATCTTTTCCCATTCTGACCTCAGAGTAAGATTGGCATTTCAGACCTCTGAGGTAAGAAAGAGGAATCTGCCGTCCTATTTTTTTTTTTTGTCTAGCTACTTTTTAATTTGTTTATTGTATAACTGCAAGGTACCTGGAACAGAAATTAGGGTAGGGAAGGTTTCCATGGGGGTAATTATAGAATCATAAGGACTGAGTTAAAGATGGGCTTTGTTACTCAATATCTGTATAACCCTGGGAAAGTCACTTCACCATTGTAGTTCTCAATTTCTTCATCTATAAAATGAGGTGCAGTGTCCCTTCTGGCACTGTAGCTCCAGTCCTAGGGGTTAGGTGGAACAGACAAAGTTCTGAAAACAAGTAGGAGGTTAGCCATTTGTTTTGAGATGCATGATATCCCTTGTTAGGACATGTTATCCTTTTATAGGTTTGGGTTTTTGAGTCTATTTCTGCATAAACTGCATAATATGAAAGAATGAATACTTACTGTGGAAACAATTGATCAGCAAGCATTTATTTAGCAATGGCAAGGTACTGTGCTATCCATTGGAATATCAGGCTTCTTAACTGGTTCTACCACCATTTGGGCCATGAGAATGGCTTGAAGAAGTCATTATCTGGGCTGATTCTTAAATTTTCCTATTTAGTATGACAATTAATGGCATATCTTAGATCTCTTTTCAATCTAACATTCATTCTTTGATTCTAGGATTTAAATAGCTTGGCTTCCTATAGATGCAGTTAATTGATCAAATTGCTTTCTCCCTCAATTATGTTCTTATATGAAAAAGAATTCTATTGAAACTGCTAAAACAGAACATTTACTACCTATATTATAAAAACATCTTAATATAGTTGAGAATGGAAGTGTCACACCAAACTCCTTTTATGAGACAAATATTGTTCCAATGCCCAAACTCTTAAAAGATAAAACAGAAAAAAAATGAACTATAGGCAATGCTTAGCATGACTTAATTTTTTTAAATTCAGAGATATGATTTCTTAGGTATGAAGAACTACTTCCACCAGTACAAATAGGTTGCTTGACTACAACTTATAATCTTAAAGAGTTGAAGGGTTAAGTGACTTGCCTAAGGTTGTACAGGTAGAAAGTGTCATAGGAAATACTTGAAAACAGGACTGATTTGAAGGTACTTTAATCACTTTGCAGAAATACTTCTTCTCATGAAATAATCTTCTCAAATTTTAAAATAAATTCTTAGCAAAGGGACTACAGAAATACATACAAAAGTGTTCACTATGATCAAGTTATACTTATACCAAGAGTCATTTAATATTAGGAAACTAATAATTTAAATTAATCATTTATTATAAACAAAGAAAAGTAGTTCTCATAAAATGCAGCACATATTTATATTAAAATATCTAAAAAGCACAGGCCTGAAAGGGCAGTTCTTAAAATTGATCAAAAGTTTTTTATCTAAAATAGAGAAGAACACTGGAAGCTTTCCAGTAAGTATGAGGATAAAAAGGACACCCCTCTCCCCACTACTCTATGACATAATTCTAGAAATGATAGCTTTAGTGAAAAAAGAGAGGAAATTCAAAAATATAAATTTCAACAAAGAGGAGACAGTTCCAAAAACAAGATTCTTTTGAAAATCAAATCTTATGTTTTTCCTAAATTCTTAAAAAGAAAAACTTGAATGATACAGGAAGCCCTGCTACAAATCAAACATTACATGTTATGATATTTATTTAATTTGATATGTGGTTGTGTGGAGAAAGGGTGCTATATTTTCTCTTTCTCCCTGTAAGTAATGCCATGTTAGAAAAAGCTTCATTTCAGCATTAAATATCAAATCCTCTTCGTCTTCTTTTACTCCAATTATCATGGAATATTAACAAAGAGAGAAATATAGTCTTCTTTTCTGTTCCAGATACCTGATTCCAAGGACATACTAGAAAGTCTGGGCCCTTTGCCCTCCCTTAAAAACCCCAAACTTCCTCTGAAGTTAGTGCCTTACGGATTGCAAACCTAGCAGAATTCTTTTTTTTTTTAAGTACTGTAAATATCTGTGGAAAATGAATAGTACTACTTGCCCATAAAATCTTCCCTTATCTTTATGCCAACTAATGCTTTTTCCCTTCATTAGCTTGTAATTCTTTTAAAGAATAAAGTCACTTGTTCTAAATAGCAAACAGTGGGTTTTCTTGCCATGACAGACATAACTAAATATCTACCCACACTTAACAGCTTACTGATTTTCTACCCACATGGTGGAGACTATTCATCTATTTAAGTTTTCAGGGTTCTCATATGATTTAATCAGTTTTATTCTGACCATGACTTGTAAAGGTGGTGATACAGTAAATGTGTGTTTTAAAAATCATCTTTGAAAGTTGAGTATTAAGGGAACACATTAGGCATCCATCTATCTGGAAAGGTTTATATACATTTTTTTCTTTTCTTTATACCTCCAGTGCTTAGCACAGAGCCTGGCATATAGTAAGCTCTTAAGAAATTCTTGTTGACTGATTATATTAGGTGCTCTTTAGGGGTAACTTTTAGGTCTTGTTCTATGCTTTTGAGAATGATTGTGAAAAATAACTAGTAAGATGTGATGGAAAGACTATTGGACTGGAAAATAGAGGACACCTAGGTTAAAGCCCCGGCACTATCATTGGCCAGTTTTCTATTTCTGGGCAATTCATTTTACTTGTCTATATATAACGATTTCATAAAACACATAAACATAATGCAGTCATTATGCAATGGTTCTGGAAATCAAAACACAGGGACTAGTATTATATTAGTACATTACTTAGGTCAAAACTAACACTGATAAAGATAGCTAAGAGGTTTACTCTATGACATATAATGTATACCTATATATAAATATATATGACATATAGATAAACATAAATATATACTCACATAGACTCCCTCAGATGTATTATTATTTGCTGACCAAAATTTGCCTCTGTATTTGTAATGAACATTTGCCCTTAAATAGAAGTATATATTATAGTTTATATAGACAAAATCTCCTCTAACCACTATTTGGGAATTACAAGTCCTAGTAAAATTTTCTCCCCATAGTAGTTGCTCAAAACATTTTGACTAATTGCTGCAACAAATTTGCTCATGTATTTCAATATAACTGAAAATATCAGTACTCTACCTGTAATACTTTTGACACTGATAATAACTATCAGTGGTCTTCTCAGTAATGAATAAATCTATTATTACTTAAAAAATTCAATGAGTCTGTATTTTCATCATGTGACTACTCCTTCAACTAGAACAAGTCACAATCCCCATCTATTCTTCATCATCCTTTATAATAGTTGTCCTCCACAGAGAATCTAATCAATGTCAATCAATCAGCTAACAAGCACTTATTAAGGCTTTACTATGTGCCAGTCACTGTGCTAAGTACTATGGATACAGTGTGCTTCATCACTTATGAATTGATTTTTAAATATTTCATGGATACCAGAACAGTAAATTGGCTGTGAATCTGATATGCCCTACTCTTGCTACCTGAATAGCTGATCTACTTTTCTAATCATATGTGTCCTTAGTAATGCCTTTACACCATTTTCTGCATGCAAGTCACATTTGGTAATATGATATAGATTACTTGTACCCATACTGAGTCTTTCCATGATCTTTGGGTCATCTGTAATATTGATTCTTCTAACATATTATATGGTTTTGTTACCTTCTTGGGAGACTGCTTGTTTAGTTGTCCTTAACAATACCTCAATTTACCCCTTATTAATTAATACCCTAATTATCAATTAACTCTTTGGTAACCAATAGATAGAAATAAGGTTATAATAACTTGACTATTTACCACTCAACTCTATCCAGAAGATTAGTTCTTAAGAAAGTAGAATCATAAGGTGGAATTGATTAGGTGGCATACTATTGTTAATAGGGTGGAATGGTCTTTACTCTAAACTGACCTGCCCCTTAAAATAAGGCAGAATCTCTGTTGACCCTCTGAACTGGCATAAAGCTTGAAATGCAAAAGATGTGATTTCATGTTTGCCCCTAACCTTTTTGAGCCTCTAGCCAGAAAAAAAAATAATAATTGTATGTGATCCAACTATACTAAAAGTGCTGGGAAATGCTTAAATATGTAAGTGTCTTCTGAGCTCCCTCCCTTTCTCTCTATTTCTTTCTTTCTCTTTTTTTTCTCCTATCTATCAGTTTGTCTTTTAAAATCTCTCTTTCCTTGGTTTCATTCCTGACAGACTGAGCAACAGGTTCTGTTCTTCCAGTCTTAGTACACAGCAGTAGCTGGGAGCTCTTTTGCTTTTGCCTTTGGTTTTTCTTAGAAGCTGGTATGGGAGCTCCTACTGGGTTAAGGACAAATATTAATCAACAATAAATGCCTCCTCCATGCCCCCAAACCTCCCTTCCTGCCTTCTGCAGAAATGCTTTTGTATCTGCAACAGTAGGGTTACTCCTAAAATTGAAACTTCTTATGCTGAATAGCTGGCCTTGGAGTCATGCATCTAGCCATCCATCGATCAGTCAATTAATAACTATGAGTCAGGCACTATGGATAAAATGAAAAAAAAAGCAGAAACAATCTCTGCCCTTAAAGGGATTGCTTTCTAATGGGTCAGACAATACGCCCAGAAAGAGATATATTCAAGATACATAAAGAGTAGACATGTTAACCTTAGTAGGGAAGGCACTAGTAACTGTGAGAACCAGAAAGAGACTCCTGTACAAGTTGGTGCTTGAGATATTCAGGTTTTGAAGGTAGTTGGGGGTTCTAAGAGAGACAAGTGAGAAGGGACAGCACTCTAGGCATGGGAGAAAGCCAGTATAATGGCTAAGAGACAGAACATGGAAGAGTGTATGGGAGGAGCAACAATTAGGTCAGGATAGTTGGAGTCACCTTTATGCATAATGACTGCGAATCCCTGGGCAAGTCACTTAACCCCTCAGTGCTCTAGGCAGTGCTCTAAGACCATGCCTTGTATAGAATATGCCAGCCAGTATTGGTAGATAGCATTTCCATACTAGGGAGTTTTCTATGTCAATGAAATCACAGATCCAGGGCTTATCTCTACACCCAATTTAATAATAACATACCTATGTGGTCTGGAATTCACACTTATTTCATAATGGCCATAGATTTTGACCATTTCAATATTTTAGAACATACTTCTGGGAAATCATGTTAGGTGGCTTTTGTTACTGATACATTTGATGATTTTGGCAAACTTTAGCTTGATTTGAATGTGATTGTTCAGATTGAATTCACAATTAAATCATTGTGGATGTACAGCATCTGTGGCATCATCAACTATTGTGTGTTTTTTCTTCTTCTATTGTTTCCTAAAATAGAACCCAAAATGCTAATTTCCTCTTGGGAATAAAATAGTAGCTTAATTTTTGATTATGCTATATATTCTGTGGGGACCTGCAGATAAGGTTTATTTCTCATGTTGCATCTCTATTATTTACACTTCTACATGAATGCACATGTGTGCACCCACATCAGTTTAAAACTGGGTGACTACATTTTCAGAACAGATATAAATAATCCCAACCAAGACAATGATGAGATGTGTACATTATCAACTCAATTTTCATACTTCAAAAACAGCTTCTACAAGTGTAGTCATGGATGAGTTATGAAATTGGCTTCTTTACTGGCTCACCAAATTCTAAACAATTAGAATGTGATACAACATTGAAGATCCCCTTTACAAGTTTGTCTTTATACAGTGATATGCTAAACTTATTTTGCCAGAAACAAAAATTTAGATTCTGAGCACACAAGCAGATTTTTTTAAAGGTTTCTCCTCCAGTCCACTGAACCTCAAACATTCTCATAACAGGGATTGAGGTTGAAGTTGTGGTAGGGGAAAGAGCCTTTCCTGATTCTCCAAGCACTGTAGTTTTCTTCCCTGTATTTGTGGAACATAGTAAGGAAATTCATACTTCATATATCATTTTTCCATTGTTATGCTGCTACATTGCCACAAATTTGTGAGTTAAATTCAGACATGTCTTCATATCAAGTTATCAGATTTGATGGGGGCAAGGGAGTGGGGGTTGTCAAGCAATGTTGAGGGATGATTTGAGGAAGAATTTTTTTTCTTAATTGAATATTAATGATTAAATAAAGACTAAAAAATTAGTGTGTATGTATATACAGAAAGAATTCCTGTATTTTTGAGCCACTCTTGCTAAACTTCTAGCATATGTCTAATAGATACTCCATCAATACTAACATAATAGAAACGACACATCTCTAGGGTATTGTTGAATGGTACATTGAAAGTTCATGGTACTCAAAGAAACAGTTAACATGATGATTTTGACTTTAAATGTCTCTTTGCTTGTAAATCATTGCTCCATTAATCTTAACAGTATCAACATGACGTTGCCTCTCATGTTCATCTAAATTATTTCTAAGCTTCTATAAAATACACGGCAGCAAGAAGTGCATTAAAGCTATTTATTACTTACTTCTGATCCACAGAGACTGTGGATACATCGCAACTTTAAGACAATAATTTATTGTAAAGGGACAATACATGATATACAATGCAAATGAGATGGAGGCAGATGGAGGAGAGGGAAAATAATCAAGTACTTTCATAGTTGTTTTTATAGTAATAGTATGTATAGCACAGTGCAAGAAATGATGGGATCAGGGTATGGAATTCTGTCCTAACATAAAGAGATGATGTTCCTAACTCATATAAATAGAACTTGTGTGCCTTGAGTAGTTTTTTTTTTTCCATTTCTTCCAGAAGCTATGACGGATTGGTGGATTGTCTTTGTGAGTTGGCAATTTAATGGGAAAAATTATGGCATATAAAAATAAGAAATATAAAAAAGGGAAGAAAAAAAGAAGAATGGGTAGAAAAAAAGAAAGGAGAGATGAAGGGTGGGAGAGAAGTATTGGGAGGAGAGGAGACAAAGAGAGAGAGAGAAAGAGAGAGAAAAGATATACGTGGATATTAGAATAACTTTATTTAGTACCAAATTACTGAGGTAATTAATAACTTACCCTTACACATGTTACAAAATTTAATGGACATTTTTGCTTACAACTGTATACACTGAGGTACAGTGTACTCAAGTGGTTTACTCCAAGTCACACCTGATATCATGTCAAGGCCATGATTTATTACACTAAACTTCTTCAGATGGGAAGATATGAAGTCAAATTTCTTCTCTCAAAGAACATGCAACTTAGACAAATAAGACAAATATATGTATACACATATATATATATATATATATCACACACACACACTACATACAGAATATAGGCTTTAGCATAACTATCTGGTAAACAGAATGACAAACTTATGTACATATTTTAAATGGGAGTACATTATATAGAATAACTGAGGAATGAATCCAAATCTTCCTACCTGGTTGATCAATATAATCGGGGTTCATATTTTCCTGTTTTTACATTCCCTTTTAGTTAGTTTCTCAGACCCAATCCTTCACTAAGCTCAGGAGATAATAAATATTAATACTCTCATTTTACAGTGTAGGTGGTAGATAGGATTAGAAATCTAACCTCCTGACACCTTCATCCTGTTTTCATT
Source organism: Vombatus ursinus (assembly GCF_900497805.2). Taxonomy (NCBI): domain Eukaryota; kingdom Metazoa; phylum Chordata; class Mammalia; order Diprotodontia; family Vombatidae; genus Vombatus; species Vombatus ursinus. Next base: position 2,312,273 of record NW_020950566.1, on the reverse strand, counting down.
CCACTGAACCACAGTGGTTGGGACAAATATCTGAGGCTGGTTTTATTATAATAATAGACTAAATACACAGTCAAGATGAGAAAGTTTTTAAAAGAAAAGAAAAGAAATGAAAATAAAATATCTCCCTCACCCATTGCCCTCCTCTCCCAAACAAAAAAAAAAAACCCAACAACCAAAGAAAAATAAAAACTCAAGTTTTCATATAGCAGAGTTAAGAAAGATGATAAAGAATATCACTGAGCAACTTGACAAAAGTCATAATTAAGAATGACACATTGTACAATTTGAACACGTTCTTAATACTTAAAAATCATTGATTTGCTGCTCTTTCATGCCTATATTTTATAAATCAGACAAATAGCTGTATCTAAAAATTCTTTAAGCCAGTGTAAATTCTTAGAAAAAGTTTGAATTGGCAAAAAAAAGTGTATTACACATACATGCACACATGCATACATACATACATACAGATATGTTTCTATAGTCACTCATCCATCCATCTACCGATCTATCTACCTATATCTTGGATGTTTGTATTCAGTATAGGAATTCTTCATTTCTTTTCTCTGGTCTAGCCTGTAAGCTTTTAATTTATTGAATTGAAGTTTTGGAACAATTTTGTTAGTGAGAATAAACCCATCTAGTCATGGCCAGTGGCTAGCAGAGATTCTTAACATGAGGTCCATGAACTTTAATATGTGTGTATACACACACACACACACACACACACATACACAGACAGACAGTATTTCAACATAGTTTCCTTTGTGATCCTCCATGTTCTATGTATTTAAAATATATTTAAATATATATTATTTAATATATATTAAAGTATATTTAGAAATAAAGGCACTGCAAAAAGGGGTCCCTGGGCTTCCCTAAACTACCAAAGGCATCTATCACATAAAAAAAGCTAAGAAACCCTGGCCTCTAAAAGTGTATTGCTCTTAAATGTGCTTAACATACAACTTCAAAAAGATATGGAGGTAACAAAGGGAAGATTCATTGTGGGCAGAAGGAAAATTAAGATGATGAGAAATCTTTTATTAGTTAGGATGCCTTCTGTCCCATTTATCAAAGTGTGTGAAATATTTAACTTTGCCACACTTTGTCCATGATGAACTTTTCTCTTTTTCCCTCTTTATTTTCCTAGAATTTGCTTCTTGTTTCTGAAGTCCCAATGTGTTAGTATTTTCCATTTTCAAAAAGTATTATTCACTTTATGTGGTGAACTTGATGATGGTGCAAAAGCTATATATATATAATATATATATAATATATAATATATATATATATATATATATATATACATATATACATTATTTTAGAAAAAAAATGATTCAATCTTTCATTCAAGATTTAGGACCAAACCCTAGACACTTTCTTTCTGAAGCATGTATGCATGCATATACACACACATATATATATATAGATTATTGTTGTTCAGGCATTCTGTCATATCTGAATCTTCATGACTTTGTACGGGCTTTTCTTGTTAAAATACTAGAGTGGTTTGTCATTTCCTTCCCTAGTGGATTAAGGCAAATCGAGATTAAGTGACTTGTCCTGGGTCATAGAGCCAGTAAGTGTCTGAGGCCAGATTTGACCTCGGGGCTTCCTGACTCCAGGTCCAGCATTTTATCCATTTAGCTACCTAGCTGCTTCCACACACATGTGTGTATTCATGTGTGTATATACACACACGTATATAGAGGCAGCTAGGAGTCAATGCTACAGTATATTACTCCTCCAGACAGTAAGAGAGCCTTACTCTCCTACTGTGTGCTAGTTGATATTAATTTGATTTTCCTAAATATTTGCTTTCTTCCCTACCCGTACCCCCCCATCATTGGGCAGGCCTGAGAATTTTCATGGTTCCTATTTTCTATTCAGAGAGATGTCATAGAATGTAAGATTATAGATGGAAAGTAATACTTAAATTTTTTTGTCTTGTATCCTACAATACCCACCCATTTCTAGAAGAGGGAAAAGTAGAATAAGGCAATGAAGAGTAAGGCAAATATGCTGTCTGGAGCAGCAGCATACTGTAGCATTGTTTAGGCAGATAACTAAAGAATAAAAAGAAGTGATAGGCTACCAGAGTGTGCAGGTGGTTGCATAAGGCCTGAAGAAAAGGAAAATGGAATCTAACTGGGACCAAGTGTGCCTTCCCTCCACCCTTCAAAGTCACTAGTTGCAAAGACAAAAAAAATCTCTCTAAAGAAGCAAAACTGACAAGTCAATGAGAATAGAAATATTGTGAAGGACAATCTGGAAAAAGAAAAGCAAAATGCAATAATGTTAAATAAATATATGATCACTATGCAAGCAAAACACACGATCTCAAAGATGAGATGAGTAGAAAACTTAAGGATTACAGGCGAAGAAGAATGTGACAAGTCAAAACTATAAGCTGAATAATTTGAAAAATAATAAAAAAACTACACAGAAATTCTGAATAGAAGAAAACATAAATAAAAACATAAAATAAAAACATAAATAAAAAACCTCAGAAAACAAAAATAATATGATTCCAACTTAAAGATATATGGTAATTATCTTTTACAATTCCAATGACAAATAACAAATTCTGCTAGTAATCATGAACAGATGTTCACATATAAAGGTAAAGAAATTTGAATAATCTGAAAAGCAAATGAACTCAAGATACAATCTAAAGTTACATGCCCTGCGAAAGTGAGCCTAGTAGAAAATTAGAAAATATGGACTGAATTTAAAAAAAAATGCATGCTACCATATTACAAAGAACAAGCATAGCCCCAGTGAAGAAATATGTGAAGACACTCCTGTTCCACCCTATGGCAAATGCAAAAGGTCTATGGATATGGAACATTTCATATGTTTTCAGACTTTTTTCAGTATATTGATCAATTTTGCTAGTTTTCTCTCCTCTTTTTCTTTTGAAAAATATTCTTTGTTATATGGAATGACACTCTGGGAGAGGTGAAGGGGGAAATGTAAATGTTGTAAAAACAAATAACATCAATAAGAATTATTTTTTAAACTAAGAAGGAACAAAACTATTTCTCTTTAACCATATTTAACTCTGGTACAGAATCCTGAGTTTATGTATGTTAGTTTCAATTTTGGTGGCTTCTCAAAAATCATATCTTTGAATTATCCCTCCTATTCAAGTCTTACATTTGTGAATGACACAATTTAGCAGGTCCTTACAGATGAAAAGAACTCTCAGCTTCCACTTAATTTAGTTCCTGACACATAGTATGATCATAATAGGAACTATATAAGCAGCCCACTAAGATCACATTTTGGATAAAAATACCCTTTATTTCACTTGACAGAAAATTCAAGAACATTAAAAACTTACATCAAGCCATTAACAACTAAAACAATTCTCCTTCAATTTCTGGCATTTCTGTGGGTATAAATAGAGTTCCAAGTTTATTGCACTACCTCCAAAAAGGTTTTGGGTATTTCCCAAAATAAATTTGGTTTCTAGAGACGCAACCCCTTTTTCATCAGAACTTCATTTCTGGATAATTCACAGTAATAGAGAAGGCCCAGGTTTGTTCTACCCACATAATGTCTTAGTCTCTTGCTGGAGTGAATCTTGCTCCAAGGGCAAATGTTTGATTTCGTTCTAGGATTCTGACAAGCACTTTCACCCCCTCCCCCCTTCCCCATCCCATACACCTTTAGAAAGGTGAATTCTAGAAAGCCATCTAAGTCATTGACAATTGCCCCATTCTCTGTCCTTTTTAAATGTTCATGCTTATTCCTGATCCCTCTGCTACAATAGTAATTTCAAGTCTACAGTGACCTAATGAGATAAAAAGGAAGGTTGCATTAGATAGAAGATTTAAAAGAAGAAAGATGAAAATGATTTCTACTTGAAAACAAAGTAATATTTTCTCCATTTCTGCTGTGTCATTTATTAATACAATTTATTTTAGTTATCTTAACTTGAGTGGTATATTAAAGTTAAAAATCAGGCAGAATGCCAAAACATGAGCATATACTCATGATATCAAATGTCCATTAAAATAAATGCAGAACATACATGCCCAGGGCTTTAAGAAATTAGAGTAAACCTAATTAGGATTAGGTACCAGGACAAATAAGAAATGAAATATACTGCTTTTTCTATTTGTCTGTATCATTTTTCTATGAATCTGCACTCAAATAGAGATTCTAAGTGTATTTATTTCATGTGGACAGGTGATTATATTCTCTTATGGTAGAGACATTCAAAGAGTGGTATCCACATCAACGGTCTTTGTATTGCTCCAAATTGCTAGGAAGTTTTGCTGACTGAGGGGTGGAGCCAGCACAGGCAGAAAAGGTATATGGGAATAAGGATTGGAGGAAGAGTGAAGGGTGAGTGAATGGTTATTCTGAGTGACTTTATTGCTAAAAATTCACCAACTTCAGTTTAAGAACAGCATGGCCTTCATCATTCATTCTCCTTTTGTTTGTTCTCCTCTAATTCCCTTTGTTTCATACTACAGTGTATTAGAAAGTTTATGACAAGTAATTGTGGATAGATCAGGTGGCTAATTAGGTCTTTTATCTGGAAAGAAATCCATGGACCAAATTTTGAGGCTACTGATGTAAGGAGCCATGGCTGTCAGAAAATGATTCCTCCTTTTGCCCCAGTTGTAGGTAAAAAAAAAAATTCACACAAAGGTATTCTTTGGGTCGTGACAAGCTTTAAAATACATGGTAAGATGTCACCATAGGCAAATTCTTAAAGTAATCTTAGTGGTGCATCTTTGTAGTCCCTTCTACTGGGAAGGCTGAGGCTGATGGATCATTTAAGCCTGAATGTTCTAAGATACAGTAGGACTAAAGCCACTTGGGTGTCTGTACTATACCTTGCACCAATATGGTGATCCCCTGGGAATGAGTGGGTCACTAAGCTGCCTAAGCAGAGGCAAACTGACCTAAGTCAGAAAAGAAAGTCTAAGCTTCCATAAAAACAGAAAATGTTGTCAGGCTCATTGACGGTCCTGTCATTTCCAGCCTTGGTGAAATAGGGAGACCTAATATTTGAAAGGAAAATCTCTTCCCTAAGGCTACAATTGAAGGCAGCTGATACCAAACTTCTATCCTTCATTTTCTCTTGCTTATAAACTCCCTGAGAAAGGTAGGGTTACCCACTGGATGGTGTATTGGCCCTGAAGTTATGAGTACATGACTTATAATAGTAGGTGCTTAATAAATGTTTGCTGATTCACTAAAGTGCTATTCCTTGAAGTACTTAATTACTTTGAAAATAATTCACCAGTATGACAAGTTTAGTATCAAAATTACTTTTTATTAACATTTAAGAGAAATATAGAAATCCAAGCCTTATTAAATTCTCTTTTCCTCCCACTTATGATTATTACAGATGAGACAGAATTAATTATACTTTTAGAAGTGTTTGTAACTAAACTAAACATCTAGGATGAGTCATATATTTTATATGTACTTTTTGGAGGGTCTTGTACTTGAGGTTGCTTTAAGAATATAGTGTTCAAACCATAGCTATTTCATACACACATATGTGAATTTAAGAAGGCATTGTGGACATCATCGTTTCTTTAACTCTCATTGTGGAAACTTCATTATTTCAGAAGAAAAGCCCTCTATGACTAGTAAACAAGTTGTAGGGAATCATCTTGCTTCAAACCTTGGTTCAAATTTTGACTCTGCTATCTATGTCCCACTTGTGTGACTTTATGTGAGTTATTTTATCTCTCTTATCTATAAAATAAGAAGATTGATTCTTTTGAGATTTCTTTTAGTCTTAAATTTATGATCTTAAAATCCTAACAAGTGTCAGTCAATATACTTACATAAGTGCTTCTTGATTAGCATTGAATGGCCTAGGTGAACTGAATAGAATGATTAATTTTGTTTTTTTAAAAAAAATATTTATTTCCCTTAATTTGGTAGGCTAATACATAGCATGTTTTTACAAAACTACCAGTTTTGCAATGCAACCTTCAAGTGATAAGTCATTATAAAACATTAGACACATCTCTTATAAAGTGTGGGGGCCTCTTTTAGTTAAGGTGTTTCATATATTATATACCATATGCTTCAAATACTTAAAATCACTTTAGATTTTCTTTCACAATATAGGAACTTTTAAATTTAGCTATTTTGAAGAGGAAGTTAAGTTGTCTTCTCTGATAACAACCTCCATTTTCTTAACTTTCCTGGTCCTTATTCTTTGCCTTCCTTTAGACTAAAAAATAAATCTAGTCAAGAGAGGATTTATCCTAAGATGTAAATTGAAATCATTAAAATAATTTATACTTTAAAATATGAGGTCAAAACCCGTTTGACATGGGGCAGTGAAGTGGCACAGTGGATAGAGTACTGGCCCTGAAGTCAAGAGGACCTGAGTTCAAATCTGACCTCAGACCAAACACTTGACATGTACTAGCTGTGTGACCTTGGGCAAGTCACTTAACCCTGACTACCTCACTAAAAAACAAACAAACAAAAAAAACTTTGACATTTTGTTTGGTTTCCTCTGGCCTACAAACCTAAAGTACTGAATATCTTAACCAGGAATTTATATTTTAAAACGTAAAAAGATGCCATTATCCCCTTCTATTTTACCCTTGGTCTAAATCTTTGTCTAATAGAATCCTAGAAAAGTTTGATGAGAAATTTTCATTTGCCTTATTGTTTTTCACCACCGCATCTAGGCTCATAAATTTCTCAGCAAACTTTATTTTTTTAATTTTATTTTTTAATTAATTAATTTATTTTTAGTTTTCAACATTCACTTCCACAAGATTTTGAGTTTCAAATTTTCTCCCCATCTTGTCCCTCCCTCCACCCCAAGATGGCATGCATTCTGAATACCCCATCTCTTAATCTCCCTTCTATCTCTCCTGCCCTTCTCTTATCCCCTTCCCCTTCAATTTTCCTGTAAGGCAGGATAGATTTCTATACCCCATTTCCTGTATATCTTATTTCCTAGTTGCATGTGAAAACAATTTTTTTTTAACTTTTGTTTTTAAAACTTCGGATTTCAAATTTTCTCCCTTCCCCCCTCCCCACCCACCCTCATTGTGGCCAGCAACTTGATACAGGTTATACATGTGTAGTCATGCAAAACACTTCCATAGTATGTTGTGAAAAACTAAGTATATTTCCCTTAATCTTATCCCGCCCCCTATTTATTCTATTCTCTCTTTTGACCCTGTTCCTCCTCAGAAGTGTTTGCTTCTGATTACTCCCTCCTCCAATCTGCCCTCCCCTCTATCATCCCCCTGCTCTCTTGTCTGCTTCCCCCCTTATTTTCCTGTAGGGTAAGCAAACTTTATTTTTAAACCTATCACCAACTGATAGATTACTGAGGCTTTCTACTTTCAGCTCATGTGAATTTTGAAGGAAAGATTTTATTTGTTCTCCAGGTTTATTCACCCTGCTTAATGTCATCATAGAAAGCACTACCTTTTAAAAAATGTATTTTTTACTTATTTCATTAAAAAATTCACAATTCCATTTAAAAATATTAACATTCATTTAAAAAAAATGAGCTCCTAATTCTATTTTTCCCTTATTACTTGAGAAGGCAAGCAATATGGTATCAATTTTACAAGTGAAGGCTTAGATTCTTATAATCTAGCCACTGCACAGATTTTCACAATCTAACCAATAGCCCACAGATGCTCAGATTCCTTAAAAGTCTAGCTGATATGGCGAATCTTCAATAAACCTTATTTTTGGCTGCAAAAAGGCTTGGGTTGATTTCTTTCAGGCAGGACCCAAATGTTGTGATTTTGGGGTCCTAGCACCCCTGAACCCCTAAACCACATCATTTTGGTGGCCTGCACAGGGAAACTGCCTAACCCCAAGTTCTTCTCCAGTCAAGACTGGAAGGTATGTAAGCATACCCCCCCCCCCTTTCTTGCTCTGCAGTTGGGGTAGCTCTCCAAGCACCAAGGCTTGGAGGTGCTTTTCTGGCAGACAGTTATGAGGCTGTCTTGCAGTCAGCCTGACTCTCTCAGGCTCTTGGTCCACTGGATCGTTCAAGTCCATGGACCTGGGTACACCTTCTGCAGCATAGAGGACAATGACAGATGCCCTGTCCGGAAGTGTATCTGTTAATTCCCTCAGCGCTAGGGAATTGGGGAAAACTGCAGTTGCTTTTTGGTTCCCTGAGGCTTACTTACTACCTTCCCTCTGTACCTCTGAATCCTCCTTCTTGGAGATTACAGGGAAAGTTAGAACAGCTAAAAATATCTTGGCAGATTCTGAAGATTTTGCGATTGATCATTAGGGAGTTTTGAAACACCAGTACAACCTGGTCACTCCCTTCCCTTGAGTCAAGAGGGTATCTGCTAACCCCTCTCATAGGAGAAGAGAGTTTCACCCTTCACCCCTCACTTTTGATTTCACCCTTCCCCACCTGAGAAAGGAAGGAGGGGGGAAGGGCAGCTGCTACAGCATGGGCCCCACAGGAAATGGCCTTGGGCCTTAGGGCAACCTTTGCCTGGAAACATCACCCAGGTCCTACTCAAGGTAATGTAGCTGGCCTCCAAACTTGGACTATGGACCATTCACCTACAGTTGGTAGCAAACAGCAAGCACCAGCCAATGTCCCCACATTGTTTCCTGGATGCAGCCTGTGCTTGGTTCCAGTCAACCTCCCTCGAGGCAGGGACAGCTCTATGCCCTTTGCCAGCAGGAAGTAGTTTCAGAAGCAGAGACCTTCTCCTCTTACTCCAAAAGAATTTGGATCCCATTTGTTTGAGGGGGGAATGATGGGGTTGGAATCTGGGCCCCAGAAAGGAAAAACCCTGGACTTTCCCACATGGCCAAATGTCTGGCTTTAGTCTGAGGCTACATTCCCATCAACTGGCCTTTCCTTGTGGCTACACTCAATCTCCCAATTTTCTTTTACCCTTAATCTAGCCTAGACCTCCCTAAATCCCCAGGCCACTTCCTACCCTTAATCCTATCTAGGCTCCATTCTCCCTTTGGCCACCCCTGGAGTTCTATTACCTCATAGACTACTTGGCCACTCCTAGATCCCTCCCACAGTCTTTCTGTATATAAGGTCCATCTTGTCTCCATTAAGATGCTTAGATTCTTATAATCTAGCCACTGCTTAGATTCTTATAATCTTGCCACTGCTTACTCATGTTCAGAGTCCTTAAGAGTCTGCCTAATATGATGGATGTTCTAATAAATCTTGTCTTTAGCTGAAAAAAAATTTTTTTGTACATGTGAAGTCTTGCAAAACATATCTTCATATTATCCATGATTCAAAACAACACAACAAAAAGTAAGAAATAAAGAAATTGCTTCAATCTGCACTTAGAGTTCATCTTTTCTCTCTCTGGAGATGGATAGCATTTTTCATCCTTGGTCATTTGGAATTGTCTTAGATTATTGTCTTGAATCTTGATCACAGTAGCTAATTCTTTCACAGTTGATTATCTTTACAATACTGCTGTTACCGTGTGCAATGTTCTCCTTTTTCTGCTTACTTCAAAATGTAATAAACTTAAAACTGCAGTAAGACTTTTGGTATACTGTATATCAAAATGAATCAGGAAGACCTGAGTTCAAACCCGAACTCAGACACTTACTAGATGTATGATTCATGGCAAGTCACTTAACCTCTCTTTGCCTTGAGGGCAGCTAGGTGGCTCAGTGGACAGAACACTGGGCCTGGAATAATGAAGACCTAAGTTTGAATCCAACCCCAGAAACTCACTAACTGTGTGTCCCTAGACAAGTCATTTAACCTCTGTTTACCTTTATCCACTGGAGAAGGAAATGGAAAACCAGTATCTTTACCAAGAAAACCCCTACAAAGTTATGAAGATTCAGATATGACTGAATGACTGAACAACAAAGAATATATAAAAATAATAGACATTTTCCTATAGATAAATTGTAAAAGAATATGGAGAGGAAGATCTCAAAGGAAAAAAAAATAATCCAACCTAACAGAAGCCATAAAATGAGTTGCATCTCACCTCCCATCGAATTGTCAATCAGATTGTCAGTGATTTGCTAAACCATGAATTGGTCAGTACTATTTGGAAAGCAATTTCGAACTATACTTTAAAGGTGAGTAAATTACAAATGTAACCCTTAACCAAACAACACCACTACTAGACCAATTCAGCAAAAAGATTAAAGAATGAGAAAAAAGGACAATATCTACAAAAATATTTATAGTAGCACTTTTGTTTTGAAGTTTTGGAATAAATTAAAGGAATATGTGAAAAATTATAGTATTTGAATGCAATAGAATTAACACCACAAAAATGACAAAATGGATCAATTTCAGAGAAAGCTCAGAAGATTTGTATGAATGGATACATAGGGAAAGGATTAGAAGTAATATAGTAGCAATACTGTAAAGAAAAGTTACAATGAACTATGTAAGCACTCTATTCAAACAAGAGGATCAATGATGAAGTAGTATATGATCTATTGAGAGACAGAGAAGAGAAGAGAAGAGGAGAAAGAGAGAGAGAGGCGGAGAAAGAAAGAGAGAGAGAGAGAGAGAGAGAGAGGGAGAGAGGTGTGATACAATCTAAAGGTAGAATGAGACCTACACCTTTTGTTGGACATAAGAAATTATGATTTTTTTTGTGCTGCTTGTCAAGATTTCTAGTCCTATGATATGTAAATTTCAAACAAAATCCAGATGTTCACAGCTCCAGACCATCAAAAAAGGTGTTGATAACTTTGAGATGATGATTTTGAAGTTTTACCAATAACTTTGATATGTTAATGAACTACCCTTAAGGTGACACAGATAGAAGTTGGTTTATTTCTCACCAAAACCCTATAAAAATAGGACCTCAAACTCCTGCCCTCCCCCAATAATTCTTTCATCTCCATCAGGTCCATGCTGCCCAGTACTCCCAAGTGTAGTCCATGGTTATGTGCATAAGATTCTCTGCCTCGCCTCCTTCCTATACTTTCCCCCATGCTGCCTGCCTTCCTTTATCATCCCATTCCTATTGCCTGTCCTCATGCTGCTATATGTCTCTGTACTACTTTTCATTACTTTTCTCTGCCTTTATGGGCTTTTTGCTCTCATTCATTGAATAGGCTTTGCCTCAGTCAAACTGAGACCTATTAAAGACCTTAGCTTGAAAAACCCAAGGTCCCCCATTGCATCCTGGGCCATCTGCAGTTGTCCTGATCTATATCTGGCTACTGGACCCAGATAGCTCCAGAGGTAAAAGTGAGGCTGGTGACTTTGCACAGCCCTCCCTCACTTACATCCAATTCACTTGCATACCATGGCATCACCTTCCTGATGTCATAGTCCTCTTGGGAAACAAAGGACAAAAGAGAAATTAAAGTGGGATTGCCAACAGATTTGCTGCTGCCAATTGTGATCTTTCCTGGTGAGTATCCAAACAACCAGGAATGCTTGCCCCTATTTCACAATTTCATAAATTTATTATCAATTCAATATCCATAGTCATTGTGTAGCATTTGGCACTTGTACTGAGCCTTGAAGGAAGCTAGAAATTCCAGGAGTTTTAAGCTAGGAGGTTTTGTCTAAGCAGGAAATAACAACTGGAGCTTGATTATGAAAGGATTTAGGTGCCAAACAGAGGAGTTTCTATTTTATTGAAGAAGCAACTAGGATACAGTGGAATTTTTTAGTAGAGAAGTAATATAATCACATTTTTGCTTTATGAATGTGAAGTTATGTTTAGGTTGGGTTGAATAGAGGAAAGATTTACAGGAAGGCCAATTAGTAGGTTGTGTCAATAGGCAAGAAGTTATACAGTAGGGTGATAACATTGTGAATGGAGAGAAGGGATCAGATTCAAGATAAGTGATATAGTAGTAGAAACCAAAAGACTTGGTAACAGCTCAGATATGATGGGTGAAGGAGAGTGATTAAGGGCTAGTTTGAGGCACTGAAACTCAGTTGCTAGAAAGACAGTGGTGCCCCTAAATGGGCATGGAGAAGTTAGGAAGAGAGGAGCTTTTGATACCCAGAACTGAACACAATACTTCAATTGCAGTCTTACCAAAGCAGAGCACAGTGAGACTATGAACTTACATCATCTGACCATTATGTTTATATTATGTTATATATTGAGGATCGTCTAGTTAACTCTTGTTTACTTATTTGAATGATGGGTATTTCATATATATTATTTTATCCTATATTTCCCCCAATTTAGCATTAAAACATTTAAATAAAGTGTTGGAAAAGGTCAGTTTTCACTTTATAATCCATGATTATCTAATATTATTGAAGCATTTGTATAGTTCAAATGCTAATGCCAGAGACTTTTTATTCTTTGCCATTATTTCATTCAGACATTGGGAGAAAGAAAAAAAAAGTTAGCCTTACTACCCTCTTAGTGAATGGGTCCTAAAAAAGTATAAGCAGATATACATTCTAGTCCTTCCATTTACTGATATATCACATATTTATTGATGTATTACATATTGGAGGAATTATGTTATATGTCATATACCAGAGGTAGAGGAAAAATTAGGAAAATAAATTGAGTGATTAAAGAAATTATGAAAAGAAAATGAAAAGCTTGGTAAAGGAAGCAGAAAAAATACTGAAGAAAATAATGCCTTTGAAAAGAGAATCATCCAATGAATAAAAAAAAAAGGTACAAACATTCACTGTTAAAAATAAATTCTTAAAAAGAATAATTAGCCAAATGGCAAAAGAGGAATAAAATTTTACTGTTGAAAATAATTTCTTAAAAATTAGAAGCGGGAAAAGGGATGCTAATGACTCCAGGAGACATTAAAATACAATAAAGCAAAGTCAAGGGAATGAAAACATAGAAGAAAATGTGAAATATCTCACCAGAAAAACAAGTGACCTGGAAAACAGATCAATGAGAGATATTTTAGAATTATTATGTATTTTAAAATTTTGGTATTATATGCCAGAAAGCTAAGATTAAAAAAAAAAGATCTTAGACATCATATTTCAAGAATTTATCAAGGAAAACTGCCCCAATATTTTATATTCATAGGATAAAATTATAATTGAAAAACTCTATCAATTACCTCCTGAAAGATAACCCAAAATGAAAAGTTCCAGAAATATTATAACCAAATTCCAGAACTCCCAACTCAAAAAGAAAATACTTCAAGCAGCCAGAAATAGGCCATTCAAATATTGTGGAACCACAGTCAGGATCATATAATATGCAGCAGCAATCATATAAAAGGAGTGGAGTGGTCAAAATACGATATTACAAAAGGCAAGAGAGTTAGAATTACAACCAAAAATAACATACCCAATGAAACTGAATATAAGTGATAATCATGAAAGTAATCTAGTATTGGCTAAGTGGATTAGTGGAATAGATTAGTTACACTATATACTATAGTAAATGACCATAGCCACCTAGTGTTTGATAAACCCAAAGATCTAAGCTTTTGGAGTAAAAACTCACCATATGACAAAAAATTACTTGAAAATTGAAAAGCATTTTGGAAGAAACTAGGTATAGACAAACATATCATATTATATAGAAAGATAAGGTCAAATGGACAAATGATTTGACATAAAGGGTGATATCATAATTAAATTAGGGGAACATGAAAAAATGTTATCTGTCATATCTATGGATAAGGGAAGATTTTATGACCAAACTAGAGATAGAGAGGATAATGGGAAGTAAAATGGACAATTTTGATTACATCAAATTACAAAGCTTTTGCATAAATAAAAACTATATAGACAAAATTAGATGGAAAACAGGAAATGGGCAGGGAGATAGAATTGAGAGCAAGTTTCTCTGGTAAAGGCCCAACTCTCAATTATATAGGGAACTTAGCCAAATTTATAAAAATGCAAGCAATTTCCCAGTTAATAAATGTCTGAGATAGCACACCACACATATCAGATTGGTTAACATGTCAGAAAAGGAAAATAACAAATCCTAGAGGGGATATGGAAAAATAGGGACATTAATGCATTGTTGTTAGAGTTGGGAACTGGTCCAGCCATTCTGGAGAACAATTTGGAGCTATGCCTAAAGAACTATGAACTATACATATCCTTTTACTCAGCAATGCCATTATTGGGTATGTATCCCAAGTAGAACAAAGAAAACAGAAAAAAAGACTTATTTATGCAAAATGTATTTATAGTAGCTCTTTTTTGATGGTGAAGAATTGGAAATTGAGGGGATGTTCATCAACTGGGGAACTGTTGATCAAATTGTGGTATATGATTGTGATGGAACACTACTGTGCTGTAACAAATGATGAGCAGCGTTTTGTTAGAAAAACTTGGGCAGTCTTGTATAAAATGATGCAAAATGAAATAAGCAGAACCAAAAGAACATTATAAACAGTAACAGCAATATTGTAAAGATGTTAACTGTGAAAGATTTATTGACTCCGATCAAGACAATGATCCAAGACAATTTCAATGGACCCTTGATGATAAATGCTGTGCATTTCCAGAGAGAAAACTGATAAACTCTAAGTCCAAATTGAAGCACAAACTTTTTTCTTTTTTGTTTCTTGTTTTTTATTGATTTTTTCTTTGCAGTATTGATAATATGAAAATATATTTTGCAACACTACATATGTATAATCTATATCATAATACTTGTCTTTTCAATGGGTAGAGTAAGAGTGGGAGGGAAATAAATGTTTTTAATGAATGTTAACAGTTTTTTAAAAGAATATAAATGGATAGAAATCTAAACAGAGTTTTATCAGAAAATTGTGAAAGGAGATATTACACGAAGTATCTAGGAATCTAGTGAAGGCTTGATAAAGATGTCACTTCAGTGATACCTTGAAGAAAAGTAAAAGTTTCACTTGATGAAGATGTAGGGGAAGGAGAGCATACCTACAGGATAGGATGAAATGAAGAGCAATGAATATTCTATTTAATTTAGAATGTAAAATATATGAAGGGGAGTAATAAGAGATCAGTTTGAAATGGCAAATTGTAGAAAGCCTTGAATGCTAGGATAATAAATTTGTTATTAATTCTCTCTACAGTAGAGAGTCCCTGAAGGTTTTTGTAGATAACAGCTTGACCTAAAATAGTCAATAGGTCATAGAAGTGCCTTTACCTTAATTTAGGCAGACTCTTTTTACTGACCTAACAAAATGGATCAAATGAGATAATGTATGTAAAGCTACAAAAGTATTCAACTATAAACTGTGAAGGGATAATACGATGGCTTACAGTCCATGTATGTATGTGTGTATTCGCATATGTATGCATATATGTATGTGTATATGTATGTACACATGTATGTACAATACAATCCATATGTATGTGTTTGTGTGTTTACATTTATATACATATATAATTAGATTATAATCTCTTAATATTATAATTAATAATTATATAATTAATCTCTTAAGATTATAATCGCTTAAATCTCTTATCTACATAACTAATTCTATGTAGCCTTTCTTCTATCTTCAATTAATAGTTAACAGTAGAACATATCTGATTTTACAAATCTACTTTTTTATTGAGCAAAGGATACTGCCTTTCCTGTTTCAAGGTGTCTTCAGCCTAAATTTGATTGCCTAGATTGGGGTGGTGTATGAGTATATGTGCATTGAGAGTAGGGGAGATGGAGAATAGGGCAGACATTTTTGGACTTTAAAATCCTGATTATGATGCCTCATTTCACTTCCACATTGTACAGATTCCTGATTCCTGATCACATTTCTAAAGGAGATTATTTTTAAAGAACACAAAGTACAGAAATGGATATCATATCTAAAGGCAGTATAACTGAAGAATTGAAACATCATGGAATTAATGGAATCATTTGCATAATACTATCCCCAGGGGTTGGCAAAAAAAAAAAGAGCAAGGAAAGAGCTTTTGAGAGACCCATCTATCAGTCAACCTGAGGCCTTGGGCTGGTCTTCCCATAATTCTTATTTGTGGATTCCTTCTGATTTTTTTCTTCCCTCTTAAATTTTGATCTTCTCCATTCATTTATATATCATGTTGTATATTATTTTGTGAAGTCTCAAGGGAACTCTCTGTCATTTATTTTACTTACTCTAATAAATAAGTCTCATTTTGCCTAGCTGACCTTAGTGATCTATTCTTAGTACTGAATTAATTATCATTTATAACGCTCCCTATAGGAAGGATTCTGTACTGAATATATCTTCTCAGTAGAAGAGTATTATTCAAATAAGATTATAAATCCATAGAAAATATGAATTGAACCAGAAATGCTAATTAAAACAAAACAAAAAAAAAAGAAATCTGTCTGACTTTCATTATATCCCTGAGCTTAAAAAAGACAGAAGACATAAGAATGCTGTGGATTTGCAGATTAAAATGCAAATTCAGAAGGAAACCCTGACTTGCATCCTTGGATAGTACAGTTTCTGAACTGTACAGGGAACAAGAGGTCTAAGAGATGATTGATTTTGAGAATGTTGTCTCATTCAAAGAAGAGGATGTGGATGCTCAAAAGAAGAATAATAATAAGGAAGAAGAGAATGTCATTGTCCTCAGAGGAGGAAAGGGCTAAATGACCTCTCCTTTCCCTAAGAGGGGGTGAATTCACTACTTTTTTCTAACCCTTATTAACAGTTTTCCTTGAAAGAAATTCCTTATTGAGTTCCTCTTCCCTCCACGGAAATGGTTTTGCCTATTCATGGTGGGACAAAATCACAACTTTTCCAGAGACTTCAATGGTCCTCTTAGCAATTTCACTCTGGGAAAAAATACAGTTGTGATTGTCTAGAGGAAGATTTGAATTTGGTACAGTTTGGACAGGCAGAACCTTTGGCCCTGCGGGACAATTTTTCTTTACTGCTCTGTTTGCCAGGACAGCAGCTCAGAGAAACAGGAAATGATGTCACTGAGGGATTTCATGTGGAGAGATGTTTATTATTTAGAAAATGAGCCAGAAGCTTTAGAAACTGTTCCAGTGAAATTTTTATCTGTAGGTTGAGTTTAGGTTTTGAAAGCATAGACTTTAACGAAAATCAAAAAGCCAAACAAAATGTCATAACTAAAAACAAACAAACAAACAAAAAACAAAACTCTGAAAATGAAATCCTACACGCGAAAAAGCAGACACATCCATTTCAAACCCCCAAATAGGCCAGCTTAGCAGGAAAACAACACATGTGAATTACCAAAGACACATTTATTTGGAAAGTATTCAGAACATACAACCCCTTTACTGTTGTAAATGTAGAACGTGGACTTTAGTTAATAGAAGAACAGGAAATAATAGAAATATTTAAACTTTTAGATAGCATGATTTTAAAAAGAATATTTCTTTAGCAAATGTTATTTTTATATTAGAATTTACTGGGCTGATATTATCTTTGTTTATGACACATTTCCAACTGAATCAGCTTTGCCTTCTGTATTTCTTGCTTCTTCTTTGCAATGCCATGATGTTTTCCTTTGCCTGGTTAATGCGTTTCCTTCTAAATTGAAGGTATTTATTTTCAGGATATCCCTTCTTCCATCAATTTCTATATCTGTGGGGTGGTAAGGACTGATTTCATATCAGTTCCAACTCCTTAATGATAAGAATCATAGACAAAAAAAATCATGGTGGGAGTGACCAAGAAGATATTCAAGTCTGTTGCTGTCTTATGATTCTGCTTTCTTTTTCTTTTCTTTTTTAAAGCAAACCATAACATGGTGTTGTAGTTTCTCTTTCTTTGACGACAAAGAAGAGACACAAAGATGGTGTGAACTTTTCTTTTAAAAAGCCTTCTTTTACTGTGCTGCCTAATGTTGACACTCAGAAGAAATAAAATTAGAATAAAAGGCACACTTGATTATTATAATGGAGGTGTCATCATCCAATAATGAGGGCAGGAATTGAGAGCAGATTGGCAAAGAGAAATCTTTTAGAAGGCAAACAATATTTATTTCCAGATATGCTCTCAGATTTACCTGGCACCCAGACTAATCCAGGATTTAGTTCTTTTGGCCATCCATACTAGGCCTTTCAACAGGATCATAAATGAAACACAATTACTGAATTCAAATTTCAGCATTGGTAGAATACATTTATTCTATGTACTTACCAATTCACTAACAATATGTCAAGAACCTTGAAAAAATTAGGCTAGTCTAAATGATGATGCAGAGGATTAGTGAAAAACTGGATTTTCTATAGCTCCATTCTATATTATCTTGTTTTGATTAGATACGTGTGTGGGGGGGTAGGAGTTGGGACTCTTTCATAATAAAAAGTCATCCAAGAAACAAAAGTGGTTAGTCATTTTGAAAGAATAAGGGATAGCAGATAATTGGCCATCATGCCCATGGATTGTCAATAAACCAAAAGAAATAACCTCAGAAAATGAAGTGCACCTTCATGGAGAATTTATGGAAAGACATGGACAAGAGTGGCCAAGATGTAAAGGCATAAATTGTTTGATATGTGATGTGGGAAGGATTAACCATATTGATCACAGAATAGATTCACTGAAGTAAATACTTCAAAATGTAAAGCACTGAGTTACAAATAACATAAATTCATATTCTTAGGGAATTCATGCTATTAAGAGAAGACAACATATATGAATGGTTTCAGCTGAGTGAGATTAAAAAAAAAAAAGTCCATGCCTTTGCATACGCTATTTCCCCATGCCTGGAATGTACTCCTTCCTCATTTCTGAATTTTGGAAAGAATTAACTCCTTCAAAGTTCAGATCAAGGGCTATCTTCTTCTTTATTAACCATTTCCTGATACCCAGCCTGCAAAGTGTATAGATACCAGGTCAAAGTTTTTTGCCTAAAATATGTTGCCAGTACTTTAAATAAGCAGGAATTCATCCTGATAAATCCTGATTCTCTAGGAACAATTGTTGGATCTGGAAACAGCAGAGCTACATTTTCTCCTTTCTTTTTAATGGTAGTAGCTTTCTTAGGAAAGCCCCAAAGTACTTTGAAATACTACAAACATTGTGGAGTTGTGAACTGATCCAACCATTCTGGAGAGCAATTTGGAACTAAGCCCAAAGGACTATAAAATTGTCCATACCCTTTGACTCAGCAACACCACTTCTAGGGCTATATCTCAAAGAGATCATAAAAATGGGAAAAGGA
This sequence comes from Vombatus ursinus, assembly GCF_900497805.2. Taxonomy (NCBI): domain Eukaryota; kingdom Metazoa; phylum Chordata; class Mammalia; order Diprotodontia; family Vombatidae; genus Vombatus; species Vombatus ursinus. The sequence goes on along the minus strand of NW_020950566.1, from coordinate 2,293,228 downwards.
CCTACACGTACAAAAATATTTATAGCAGTTTTTTTTTGTGGTGGTCAAGAATTGGAAATTGAGGGGATGCCCATCAATTGGGGAATGGATGAACAAGTTGTGGTATATAAATGTAATAGAATACTACTGTTCCATAAGAAATGATGAGAAGTCAGACTTCAGAAAAACCTGGAAAGACTTATATGAACTGATGCTGAGTGAAATGAGCAGAACCAGTAGGACATTATACACAGTAAGAGCCACATTGTGTGATGACTGACTTTGATAGATTTGACTCTTCTCAGCAATACAAGAATCTAAGACAACTCAAAAAACTCATGATGGACAATGCTATCCACATCCAGAGAAAGAACTATAGTCTATTTGCTCTTCTGTTGTTTTGATATTTTGTCTTATTGCTTCATTCTCATCATCCCTCTCATCAGTTCTAATTGTTCTTTACACTATGACTAGTGGGAAAATATGCTTAATATGAAAGTATAAGTAGGGCCTATATCAGATTGCATGCCATCTTGGGAAGGGGAGAAAATTTAAACTCATAGTTTTATGGAAGTGAATGTTGAAAACTGAAAATAGATAATTCAATTATTGAGAAAAAATAAATACTATAAACATCATAACTTGTTATTCAGCCAAATAACTAGCCCTTTAATAAGTTGTATAATTACTTGTCTTAAATGTCTCTGGTAAAATTATCAAAATATTATAATCATTTGGGATCCACTATCAAGTATAAGAAGGCATCCACATTTTTTGACTTTCACCTTCACTTCTCTGTAGAATCTATTAAGGACAAGTGGGATATGCTCATAATCAACTGATATGGAGGTCATTATATTTGCTTTCAGGAGTTAGAGAACTAGCTCCATCCCTTGCCACGTGTTCATTTCTTGATGCTGACACTTTGGATTTTAGTACCTTACAAACTAATTCTACATTACACTTTTGAGTACATTAAACACTCTTTTGTGTCCATCCAAGTAATAGTTACAAGAGAAAATGATTCTATTTTATACTATAATTATGGTAATTTTGCATCAAAATGTTATGGCTTATGTAAGCTTGGTATTTTGTATTTACAAATAGGACAATTTTGTCTACAATTCCAACTTGTAACAAAATCACTATGATCTTTGGTCTTCTAATATCCATTTAGAGTGTGCCTTCTTTTCTTTGATCTTTTTTTAAATATATTTTTATTTATTTCATTAAATATTTGCCAATTACATGTACAAATTATTAAACATTTTTTTTAAAAATTTGGTTTCCACTAAGCCCAAAGGGCTATAAAAATGTGCATACCCTTTGACCCAGCAATAGCACTTGTAGGACTATATCCCAAAGAGATCATACAAATAGGAAAAGGACCCACATTTACAAAAATATTTATAGTAGCTCTTTTTGTGGTGGCAAAGAATTGGAAATTGAGGGGATGCCCATCAATTGGGGAATGGCTGAACAAGTTGAGGTATATGAATGTAATGGAATACTATTGTGCTATTAGAAATTATGAACAAGCTGACTTCACAAAAACCGGGAAAGACTTGTATGGTCTGATGCTGAGTGAAGTGAGCAGAACCAGGAGAACGTTGTACACACTAAAAGCCACATTGTGTGATAACTAATATTTTTAGACTTAACCCTTCCCAGCAATACAAGCATCTAAGACATCTCCAAAGGCCTCATGATGGAAAATGCTATCCACATCCAAAGAAAGAACTATGGAATTTGAATGCAGATCGAAGCATATTGTTTGCTTTTTTTTCTCTTCTGTTGAGTTTTGTTTCCTCTTTCTGGTGGTTTCTCCTATTGATTTTAATTCTTACTTACAACATCACTAATGTGAAAATATGTTTAATAGGAATGTATATATATGTGTGATATATATGTGCAGATTGTGTGCCATCTTGGGGAGGAAGGTGGGGAGGGAAGGGGAGAAAAATTAAAAACTCAAAAGCTTATGGAAGTGATTGATGATAAAGTAAAATAAATTAATAAAGAAATAAATTTGGGTTCCAAATTCTCTTTCTCCTTCTCAGTTCTCCTCTGTCCTTGAGGAGGAAAACAATTTGATATTGATTATTCATGTGTAGTCATGCAAAACATAATTTCATATTTGCTATATTGCAAAAAATGAACAAACAGGGGCAGCTATGTGGATCAGTCAATAGAGTGCCCCAGCCTGGAGTCAGGAAGATTTGTTTTCCTGAGTTCAAGTCTGGCCTCAGATTCTTACTAGCTATGTGACCTCAGGCAAGTCACTTAGCCCAGTTTACCTCAGTTTCCTTATCTGCAAATGAGCAGGAGAAGAAAACGGCAAGTTACCGTAGTATCTTTCCCACAAAAGCCCCAAATGAGTTTACAACAAGTTAGACACAGCTGAAACAACAAAAGAAAACACAGACCAAAAAAGTCCCCAAAAAACATAATGGAGAAATGTATGTTTCAATATGCATTCAGAGATCATCTTTTTCTCTTTCTGGAGGTTGATAGCATTTTTCATCATGGGACCTTTGGGTTTGTCTTGGATCTTTGACTAGAGTAGCTAAGTCTTTCATAGTTGATCATCTTTATGATATAACAATACTTCTGTAACTGTGTGCAATGTTCTCCTCAGTTCATTTTTGCAAGAGTTCATATAAGTCTTCCCAGGTTTTTCTGAAATCATTCAGCTTATCATTTCTTATAGCAAAATAGTGTTCCATCACAACCATATATCACCACATGTTTAACCATTCTGTAATTGATGGGCATTCCCTAGATTTTTATTTATTTATTTTTGTTCAGATATTTCAGCTGTGTCTGGCTATTCATGACCCCATTTGGGGTTTTCTTGGCAAAGATACTGGAGTGTTTTGGCATTTCCTTCTATATCCAATTCTTTACCAACACAGAAACAGAAGAGGTATAAATAGTTTTATACAAATATGTCCTTTCCCCTTTCCTATGATTTCTTGGATATGGAGATATAGTAGTGGTATATGCATGGGCATAGTTCCAAATTATTATCCAAAATGGTCAGACTAGTTCACAACTCTACCAATAGTGTACTACAGTCTATTTTTCCACATCTAATCTAGCATTGTTAATTTTTCTTTTCTTTCATGGTAGCCAATCTAAAAGGTGTAAGGTGGTATCTCAGAGTTGTTATAATTTGAATTTCTTTAATCAGAAGTGATTTAGAACATTTTTCATATGAATATAATAGTTTTGATTTGTTCTTCTGAAAACTGCTCATTCATAAACTTTTACCATTTATCAATTGGGAAATGGTTTTTATTTTCATAAATATGGCTCAAAGTAAATTTCTATAGTTCTCCCATATTCACCTCCAAGAACTATAAAATAGCACCCCAGAACAAATTCTGAAAGAGTAGAGCCAGCAGAAAGATGGGTTGAAGCAGACTTTTCACCCCAGAGATTTGGAGGATCAGCAAGAAAGATCCATCTCATTTGGGAAAAGGGGGAGCACATTCCAGGACAAGAAGTTTCCCAGCAAGGCAGCCGCAAGCCCCACCTCAGCAAGACAGTGAGAGATCCTGAGCACCAGTGTGGTGGAGCAGGCAAACACCAACACAAGGTTCCTCCATGTGCCTTAGCATAGCCAGGGGAACTGGCAGACCCCAGCTCTGAGAACAATCATGTGTTTCAGTGTAGCCCCAGGCAAGCAGGTACCCTCCAGTATATAAAAAAGTAGCCTATACCTCTGTGTGCTTCAGCACAGCCCAGGGCAAACAGGCATCCACCAGGGGCCGGACATGCTTCAGTGTAGCCCTTGGGAAATTGAGAGAAACCCCTCAGCACACTGCAGACACCACCACTAGGAACCCAGCTTAGCACCAGGAAAGCTACCAGACCCCTACAGCCTATGGCATCACAAGCCCAATCTCCTTCCCCATCAACATAGACACTACATATGAAGCTGCCCTGTGGGCCTCAGGGAAACAGCCAAGGCCTGCAGCCACTGGAACAGGAAGCCTAAGATAGAGCCTCTTCCACTCTGGGAGCAGAGAAAGAAAAAAAAAGGCTAAAAAAGAGATGAGCAGAAAAGAACAGCAAAAAAAATAATCTTACCATAGAAAATTATTATGGTGACAGGAAGACCAAGACACAAGCTCAGACGAGGACAATAATGTCAAAACACCTATGGGCAAAACCCCAAAGGAAAAAAAAATGTCATCTCAAGCCCAAAAAGAACTTATGGAAGAGCCCCAGAAAGAGCTTAAAAATCATATAAAAGAGAGAGAAGAAAAAACTGGGAAAAGAAATGAAAGTAATGGAAGAGCATTATGAAAAAAAAGAATCAATGGTTTGGAAAACTGCTTAAAGGGTTGAATTGTCAAATGAAAAAGGAAATAGAAAGATCCACTGAAGAAAACATCTCCTTAAAGAGAACAATTGGCCAAATAGAAAAGAAAGTACAGAAGCTGGTTGGCAAAAACAACACTTTAAAAGTCAGAATTGGGCAAGTGGAAGCTAATGACTCTATGAGACAAGAATCAATCAAACAAAATAAAAAAGAATGAAAAAAATGGAAGAAAATGTAGAATACCTCATGGGAACAACAACTGACTTGGAAAATAGATCCAGGAGAGAAAATATTGAGAATCATTGCACTACCTGAAAACCATAGTCAAAAGGAGGACCTAGACAGCATCTTTCAAGAAATTGTCAAGGAAAACTGCCCTGGTGTCCTGAAACCAGGGTGCAAAATAAGCATTGAAAAAACCCAGTGATCACCTCAGGAAAGAGATCCCACAATTAAAACCCCAATGAACATTATAGCCAAATTTCAGGACTATCAGGTCAAGGAAAAAAATACTGCAAGTGGCCAAAAAGAAACAATTCAAATGTTGGGGAGTCACAATCAGGATCACACAAGACCTGGCAGCTGAAACATTAGAGGATCAGAGATCATGAAACATATTTCAGAGAGCAAAGGGGTTAGGACTACAATCAAGAATAACTTAGCTGGCAAAATTAAGCATAAACATAATACATCAAGGGAGAAAATGAACATTAAATAGAAGGATTTCAAGCCTTCATAAGGAGAAAAGAATTAAACCAAAATTTTGACCTCCAATATCAAAACCCAGGAGAAGCAGGTAAAAAGGGAAAAGAAAATGTAAATTCAATAGAGCTAAACTGTTTTCATCTCTACACAGGAAGATGATACTTGTATCTCTTAAAAATTGCATCATTAACAGTACAGATAGAAGGAATATACATAGAGGATATAGGTATAAGGTGAATTTGAGGGAATGACATAAAAAGAATTAAGGGATGAGAAAGGGGAGTACAAAGGGTAAAGAAGGAAGGGAGAGGTAGAATGGGGTAAATTACATCACAAGAATTGGTGAGAAAGACCTATTACAGTGGAGAGAGATAAAGGAGGGTGGGCAATAGGCATCACTTGAACCTTACTCTCATCAGTATTGACTCAAAGAGGGAATAATATACATAATCAGTTGAATATAGAAATCTATCTTACCTGAGAAGCAAGTAGGAGGACAGGGGAGCAAATAAAGGAGGAGTACTGACATAAAGGAGGCGGATCAGAGGAAGTGGTAGACAGAAGCAAAACACTGGTGAAGTGGGAAAGGGTGAAAGGAGAGAGAAGACAAATGGAAGGAAGGATAGGATGGAGGGAAATACACAGGTGATAATCATAACTGTGAATATGAATGGGATGAACTCTCCCATACAATGTAAGTGGATAGATAGCAGAGTAGATGAAAGAACAACAATAATAATAACAACAACAACAGAATCTTACAATGTGTTGCTTACAGGAAACACATTTGAAGCACAGAGACACACAGAGTAAAGGTAAGGGGCTGGAGCAGAATCTATTGTGCTTCATTTGGAGTAAAAAAAAGCAAGGGTAGTAATCTTGATTTTAGACAAAGTAAAAGAAAAATAGATCTAATTAAAAGAGATGAGGAAAGAAACTACATTTTGCTAAAATAGTGCCAAAGACAATGAAGCAATCAAATTAGAAGAGCAAGGAATAGTCTACCTGTCAGATCTATGGGGAGGAGAAGAATTCATGACCAAATAAGAGATAGTGAGAATTAAAAAATGTAGACTGAATAATTTTGATCATATTAAATTGAAAAGCTTTTGTACAAACAAAACCAATACAACCAAGATTAGAAGGAAAGCAGAAAGCTGGGAAACGATCTTTATAGCAAGAGCTTTAGAATTTGGTCCTAACATTCCTGGGATTTTTTTATTTAGTGATCTCTTTTAGGTGTTGATCAGTGAATTCTTTCAATTACTGTTTTTGTCCTCTGGTTCTAGGATATTGAGGCAGTTTTCTTTGATAATTTCTTGAAATGAGATATCTAAGCTCTTTTTTGATCATAACTTTCATGTAGTCTAATAAGTCTTAAATTATTTCTGCTCAATCTATTTTCTAGGTCAGTTTTTTTCTGAAATGATATTTCACATTTTCTTCCATTTTTTCCATTCTTTTGTCTCCATTTTGTTGTTTCTTGATGTCTCAAGAAGTTATTAGCTTCAACTTGCCTAATTCTAATTTTTAGGAAATTATTTTTGTTTTCTGTGAGATTTTGTGCCTCTTTGTCCATTTGGCCCATTCTGCTTTTAAAGGAGTTATTTCCATCAGTGAGCTTTTGTACCTCTTTTATTGTTTTGCCAATTTTACTTTTTGAGGTGTTATTTTCTTCTGTATTTTTGTGCCTCTTTTACTTAGATGTTTATTTTCTTTTCATATTTTTCTCCTTTGCTCTCATTATTTTAGCTGCTTTTCCTCATACCACTCTCTTTTTTATTTTGGAAATCATTTTTAGCACATTCAGGATTTTTTTTTGCTGGGCTTGTGTCTGATTCACCTTTTTTTTCCCCTTTGAGGCTTTACTTGTATGTTTTTACCTCATTGTCTTCTGAGTTTGTATTTTGATCTTCCCTGTCACCATGGTAAATTTTCATGGTCATGTTATTTTTTTTTTTGCTCATTTTTAAACATATTTTCTTGATTTTGAACTTTGTTAAATTTGTGTTCCATTCCTGGTGTGGGGGTGGATAGGCACTGCCTCAAGCTTCAGGGTGTTTTGCACTTTTATTTTCAGAGCTAGTTCTGGAGTTTTGAAGTTTTTGGTATTTCCAAGATGGTATGATCTGGTGAGAAATGTGATCAATACTCTCCTGATCTGTACTCTGGTACTCATCCCAGAAGATCCCTGGATACTTGCAATTGGAATAGCAATTGATACTGCTCCTCAGGAACCCTGCTTCCTTGAGACTGGAAGTGATATTGTTCCTCTGGGTCCATGATCCCTTGTGACCACCAAAAGCAATACTGCTCCTCATGGTTCCCATCTTTTCCTAGACTGAAAATGCTCTTTGCCCTTGAACTATGACCCATAAGTAAGTAAAAGCATTGGATTTTCCAAACAGCATCTGGTCCTTTGTCTAGTACTAGCACATGGGTCCCCTGTTATCTCTTTCTGACTAGTTTCCAGGTCCCTTTAACATCTCTGGCTTGAGAGTATCTGAAGCTGCTGCTGCTTCTGTTGCCAACACCTAATCCCACTATTGATGTTGCATCCTTGTGGGCTTCCATCTAGCCCCCCACACTATGTCATAGATATTTCTTTCTGATCTAAGTTGTCTTGGGCTGGAGGAATATCTCAATATAACCTGCTATTGTCTCTGCCACTCCAGAATTTGATTTGAGGCTTTATTTAAAGTTGTTTGAAGGGAAATGTTGGGGAAAACTCAGCTGAGTGCTTCCTTGGCTCCATCATCTTGGCTTCACCTTTGGAAGTTTCCTTTTCCTTGATTTTTTTGTCCATACATAAGATGGCACTCTAAAGGTAGATGAGGTTGAGTCTCCTTAGGTGCAAGTGAACCTTATCCAATTTGGACTTATATCCCATCCTGGATAGGGTATTCATAAACTTTATGGTATTTGATGGAAGCTGGTCCAGGTCAATGAAAATTAGATCTCTACTATGTGTATCAAGTGGTCACACTCTCCCTCTAGGCTAACCTCATGTATTTTATTGGCTTTACTACTTTTTGTAGCAGTATCTTCAGATAAGCATTCAAATGAACTTTAAAGTCAGTGGGCTTGTCCTTCTTATTCTGATCAACAGAGTTAATAGAGGAATCTCATATCTGCCATAGTTCCCCATGGGCACTAATTCACCTCTCTAGTTTTCACAAATAAGTTTGGTGTAAGAGTCCAGGTTGTATGTCTTTCAAATCAGAAATCTTTCCAAAAGCTGATCCCGTGAAGCCAACCATTAAATGACATTGACTTTTGAACTCAGATTCCTGCCAATTCTACAGTAATACTGTTACCTTGTTGATCCAGATGTCTATGTTTGTTCTCCAAAAATATATGATGCTTTCCAAGAAAAGCTTTATAACTCCTAATTTTTTTATTTTTCCCTCAGGCATTGCATCCCTATCAAACTCAAAGGGTCCAGCTCTTGCCTTGCTGCTATTTGTCCTTCTGTTTTTGAAGAGGACCATGATATCAGGAAGGTGATACCACAACATTCAAGTGAATTGGATTTAGATGAGGGAGCTCTATGCAAAGTCACCAGGTGAAAAAATCTGGAGCCATCAGGGTTAAGTGACCAGATATAGATCAGGCCAATTGGAGATGGCCCAGAATGCAGTGATGAATCTTGGTCTTTTCAAGCTAAGGTCTTTAATAGGTCTCAGTTTGACTGAGGTAAAGCCTATTCATGAATTAAGGTTTAATAAGAAATGAGGCAAAGAAAGACCTCTTTAAAAAATAGATCTGAGAGGGGAAGATACTTAGGGTTTCTGGTCAAAACAGAAACAATTGATAGTTACATCATTCTGAGCCAATCAGGGTCTAAATAATGACCAAGTAGGGCTTGGCCTGGGACTTATTATGGGCCAATCAATGACAGCAAAAGTGATTTGGAGAGTCAGAGTGATTTGGGGTTAAGGCTGGTCTTTAAGAGAAAAAGAAAAAAAGCTTTTTCCTTAATCTCAGATGAAGCTTCCTATTCTTGTAGGGGACATAGCTATAGTCTTTCCTAAGTTGGATTACCTCTGTCTCATTTAAGAACTCACTTCAAAATCCTTGATGTTGCCACCCTGTCCCCTTTCTCATTAAGGACTCTGTTCTCTTGATGAACTCCTCTTCAGAAGAGGATGTATAAATTACTTCTCAGATGTGGCCTTCAAATGTTAATGCATGACATTTTTTTTTCATAGCCTCATAGATTCAGTAATTCTCAAAATACTAAATAAGTCATCTTCTTAGTTCTGCACTTGCAATCAATTACCTTGCAATCTCCTTATTTTTTGTCCATCCTTTTCAATATGCTTTTAATGTTTTCATCAAAGGGTAGCTTAGGAAGACAGGAAAAGAAGCCTGGGGATACTGCGGTGGGAGTGGCTGGGGGGATAGTGCAACAATGAAAGGAATGGTTTAGTCATGACAGGTTAACTATCTTCATAAGATAAATTAAATGACCAGACACTAGAGATTCTATTTTGCCTTAAAGATATAGTAACAGTATCTACAGACTCTGTTGGAGAAGTTATTAAAGCTGGTGCAACATAGCTATATTGTTGTGTTTGCTAAACTAATGTATAGTAGCAAGTAGGTTTGGGAATCAAGGCTGATTTAGGAGGCAGCATTGAGTGAATACTGATACACAGATGGTATTTACATTTGAATAGAATGCTCATACCAAAGTATTTTTGACATTTATTTTCTAAACTGATTAAACCAAGGGTTCACAACCTGGGATCCATTGAACTGCAAGGGATTCATGTATATATTTCAAGGGGTTTGTGGATATGAATGGGAAAAATACATCTTGATTTCAATATAATTGACTTCCTTTCTAATCCTATGTATTTTATTTTATGCACTTAAAAACATTATTTTCAAAAGTCTGTTATTGGTGTTGTTGTTCAGTAGTTTCATTCATGTCCAACTCTTCATGACCCACTTTAGGGTTTTTTTTTGCAAAAATATTGGGGTGATTTGTCATTTCCTTCTCCAGCTCATTTTACAGAGGAGGAACTGAAACAAACAGTGTTTAGAGACTTGCCCAGGGTCACACAATTGGTAAGTGTCTGAGGCCAAATTTGAACTTAGGAAGGTGAGTCTTGCAGGGGAAATAGCTATAGTCCTTCCTGAATTGGATTAGCTCTGGTACTCTATATTCTGTGCCACCTAGCTGCCCCAAGATTCCACAGGTTTCACTGAACTGCAAAAGGAGTCCATGACACATACACACACACACACACACACACACACACACACACACACACAGCTTTTTAAAAAATCCCTGCATTAAAATGATGCTAAATATATGTGTTATAGAAGTGATCTATGGTATAAGAGAATCATGCATTTTTGCATACGGATGACAAAGAACCACAGTACTGTGACAGTAACTTATTATTGCTCTACAGATACATTATCTACTTAGACTTTTAAATACATTGTTATACTTTACTACCACTCTTCCTTCTGCCTGTAGTCCCCTTCTAGGATATATTTGTGTGATTATTTCTACCTACCCAGGTCACTCTACCAACATATATACTTCTCCCAAGGATATTGTTTAGTTGTGTAAAGAGAAAGTGGGTTTTTACATTGGCTATAATATGGTAAAGGCACCAGGACTTTGTTGTTATTGTTGTTGCTGGTGATAGATATCTTTGTCTGTTTCCATAAAAGAGAAATAGTCCAGGAGTATCAAGTGTACAGGCCTTGTCTCTTCACTTTGAGTTTTGTTGCTATGCAATCTCGTTTAGGTGTAGGTTTTGGAGCCTCTGACTTTAATTAAAATACATTCTGAAGTTACGAATGGAAGTTTCAAAGACTTTTCAGTTCTAAGTGAGATAGTTAGCTGGGACCAGTGCTGGATACAAGCAGTCAAAAAATAGCTTGGATATTAGCAGTTGGATACTTTGGATAGTTTTTCTTAGCTACCTATAACTAGGTGTGGTGACTGACTCAGTCACAGACCAAAATTGTTGTCAGTGTGCTATTTCCAGAGGAATCTTTCTTTCTTTCTTTCTTTTTAAATATATGTTTTGGGTTCCAAATTTTCTCCCTCCCTTATTCTTATCCCCCACCCTTTGAGAAGGCAAGCAATATGATATTCATTATGCATGTGGTCATGCAAAACATATTTCCATATTAGCCATGTTGCAAATGAAAATACAAACACGCACACACACAGAGAAAAAGAAAATAAAGAAAGTTTTAAAGAGTAATTGTACTCAGTTAATCATTTCTCTTTCTGGAGGTGGATAGCATTTTTCATCAAGGGTCCTTTAGAAATGGCTTGGATCATTGTCTTGATCAGAGTAGCTGTCTTCTATGGTTGATCTTCCTTACAATATTGTTATTACTATGTCAATGTTCTCCTGGTTCAACTCACTTTACTTTGCATCCGTTTCAATAAGTCTTCTCAGGTTTTTTTGTGAAACCATCCTACTTGTCATTTCTTAGAGCACACAACAATATCCCATACAATTATATACCATAACCTGTTCAGCCATTCCCCAGTTGATAGGTATCCCCTTAATGTTCAATTCTTTACCACTACAATTTTCTTTACAAGTAGGTCCTTTTGCTTTTTCTTGCAGTTTTTGGGATACAACTATAGCAGTGGTATTGCAGGATCCAAGGGTATGCATGGTTTTATAGTCTTTTTGGGTATAGTTCCAAATTATTCTCCCGAATGGATGGACTAGTTCACAACTCCACTAGTAGTATCTTAGTGTCCCAATTTTTCCACATACCCAGGGAGAGGCTTTCTAATTATTGTGTTTTAACAGCCAGAGTAGATGAATATATAAAGACAGCAGAGATACAGTAGAGAGCTAAAGTGAAAATTAAAGCAGTAGAGACACTTAATAGAGACAGAGTAAAATAAAGTAGAGAAGCAAAATGCTTAGCATAGATGTGATACCAATAGAAATTAGGAGAGAACAACTTGATAAAGGAGCACTGAAGTCCTACAGCATCAGAGGCATGGGATTTCCTGGTCATGCATATGCTCTGGACATCTATGTCCCCTATATGTGTGCTCTTTGGATATGTGCTCTGGCCACAGGAATTCCTTTCATGTACTTCATTTGTAATATTTTCTGAACTTGTGATCTCTATGTGTGTATCTTTTATGTATGTGTATATATTCACATATACATGTGTACCTTTACTTATTGGTACTATGGTAAGTTGTGGGAGAGAGTAACCCATGCCTGCCTGGGAATATTTTTGTAACTTTATTTACTGTATTATGTTACTATATGTCATATTTGAATTAATATGTCTTTGGCTTGTAAAAATCAGTAGTTTATGGGAGATTGTGAGCTTTGATTTTGAGTAGGTGCTAACCCACAAAGTTTCTTGAATATGGGACAGCTTTTTTCTTGTGGGGCATAATTATAAGGGGATATCTCCCAAGTGTTTCAAGAGATAGAGTAACATATCTTAGGAAAGTCTGATATGAAGACTTAGGTTGAATCATGAATACATCTCTCATATCCCTATTTTGATATACTCTATGTTTGGATTTTGTGACAACTCAGGGTCACATTTATAGCACAAAGAAACTACCTAGAGATCATATGTAACTCTTGGGCTCTGGATTGTCTTTACCAGAGAAGTTGGCAGAAGTAAAGAAGGTAATGCCAAGGACTCACAGACTTCAAAGCTGCTTCCAGTAGGTTCTCCCATATATTCTCTCTACTCATTACCAGGACTAGTTAGAAGATATGGAATCCTATACATTTGTTGTCTTCCCATTAATAGCTTCAGTATAAGTGCATTTAGTCCTAGTTTCTTTCTATTTATTATAGGAAGTATCCTAGGATAGGCTTCAATGATACCCTCCCCTCTCCAGATTCCACTGAATTGTCTCCTCCTAAATAAACTGACAAGTCATTTCCCCACAGGTCCAAATCATGAATGCTCATGAAAATTAACCTTATTCACCTCACTTGCCATCATTTATTCAAGGCTCAAGGCATTAGGTCTATTGAATCAAAGATTTTCAATATTTGGAAAGGGCTACCCTGAAACACGATCGTTTGTTCTTATAAATGTTTATTGCTTTTGTGTAAATGAGCAATGTAAAATCATTATTTAAAAAAAAAACCTTTGCATCACTGGTTATAAAGCAAAGCTATGCATCTGCTGTCTGTTTTCAAATGACATTTTCAAGAGCATCATTCAAATAATTAACATCATCATTATTTTATACCTGGATAGGACTGGACATCAATGTAGAGATTAACAAGACCCTGGAGTACATCTAGTATATCTACCTCATTTTACAGATGATAAAACTGATGTCAAGAGTGTGAAGTGATATGCTCAGGGTCATACCAGTGGTGATAAAATCAGTATTCAAAGCTAGGTCTGACAGGGTGGCAATGTGGTAAAATGAAGAGAGCTTGAAGACTAGAATTGAACTATTGCCTCAAATGATTATTAACTAGGTTATCTTGGACAGATCTTTTCACCAAGTTTCTGCAGATGTAAAATGGTGGATTTGGACCAGATAGCTTTTGAGGTCCTGTCTCATTCTTGATTTGTGAGCCTATAATCCCATAACACCAAAGGTAAGACAATGTCTACTGATGCAGATAGAAGAAGGAAAACTGTACTGCAGGCCAGTCTCAAAACCATATAGTCTATACTCTGTATCTCCACAGGTAGTAGTAGAATGATCATTAAACCATTTCAATGAAAACTATAGATTATATTCAGGACATTGTTATATGTGATGACAATATGTACATGATCGTTACTTTAGATTAGATCAATAGGTCTTCATTCTATATAATTATTATTAAGGAGCATCTATGCTGATAGGAATAGCATAGAGTGTAAGGCTCTTGAGGGAAGGTGTTTCTTTACATTGTTATCTTTTTTTTGTAAGCAGGGGTACAATCACAATATCCAAGGTATTCCAAGCACAAGCATAGGGCTATTCTCATAGTTGTCTCTAAATAAGTATTCATTGAGTTGAATTGCATTCTAAAAAAAAAAATTCTGAGCTGATTAGTCAAATCACAAGTGTGACTAGTGTATGTGTAAAGAATTTGTTAATTTTTTTTCTCTTGAGATGATAAGATATCAAAGAGAAGAAAAAAATGAAAGTGGATAGAAGATCAACTAATGGGTCAATATTCTAGACATAATATTTTGTTGCTGTTCTGCTTAGTGAACTAAACAGGCTTAGAAGACAATGCAATTTCTCAAGGTCTTTGACTCAGACTCAAAATACCTTAATATCCATGAAAATTAAGGGTGTTATACTGTAATAATTATACAGCACTATAGATGAGCAATTTGTATGTACAGCTTAAGTAGATATTTAGGTTACTGTTAATAAATGGAGAATACCCACTATCCAGTTCACTAATGAGAGTTAAAGTTGGCATTTCTTTTGAATTTTTTATGTTGCCAATTTTAAATAAATTTTATTCTCTAGGACAAGAATTGCATTTTCACTTGTTCATAGTACTGAGAAAGTGCAATGTTGTTCACTTCTCTCCCTCTGCACACATTCAAGTATTCAGAATTCCTAGATTTACACAGTAGTTTACATGTTACTTTTAAAACTGCTACTGCCTTGGCTATAAATTTGAGTGCTTCAACTTTTGGAAAGCTGTGTGGAATACTCTTTCTTCTGATGTGTTTAGTTGACCTCTTCAATGGTGGGTCCAGAAGAAGCATGACCAGATAGGGCTACTCCACCCCCTGGGAACCCACCAGGCATGTCTCCTGACATGGCCCTTGCACTGTGGTACAGCTTAGTAATGATGGGGTTGCAGGCCTCCAATTCTTTCTGCTGATGCACACATTCTTCCTTCTCAGCAGTCTGGTTCTTATCCAGTCAGCTGATTACTTCATTACACTTGTCAAGGACCTTCTATTTGTCTTCATCAACAGTTTTGCCTTGTGGTTTTTCAGCCTCTGTGGTAGCTTTCATGTTGAAAGCATAAGATTCAAGAGGATTCTTGGAAGATACCTCATCTCTCTGATTCTCCTCCTCAGCCGTGTATTTCTCAACCTCTTGGACCATATGCTCAATATCTTCTTTGCTCAGATAACCTTTGTCATCTTGTTTTTTTTTTGCCTGTGTTCTTACCCACAGCAGAAACATTGAGCATGCCATTAGCATCAATGTCAAATGTTACTTCAATCTAAGGAACACCCCCTGGTGCTGTGGGGATTCCTGTGAACTCAAACCTGCCAAGTGGGTTGTTATCCTTTGTCATTGCTTTCTCACTTTCATAAACCTGAATAGGTGGTAAAGGTCTCTGTCTGCTTTGTGGTGATTCTGATACTACATTTGATCAGAACTGTCATAACTCCACCAGCAGTTTCAATTCCAAGGGAAAGATGAGTGACAACCAACAGCGGCAAGTCCTGCACATTCTCAGATTTATCTCCGAACACAATGGGAGCCTGGACAGCTGCACCACAAGTAACAGCCTCATCAGGAGTGATACTCTTGTTGAGCTCCTTGCCATTGAAGAAGTCTTGCAGAAGCTTCTGGATTTGGGGGATCTGAGTGGAACTACCCAGCAGGATGATGTCATGAATCTGTGATTTATTCAGCATGGTATCTCTTAAGGTATTTTCCACAGGGTCCAGTGTGCCATGGAAGAAATAAGCATTCAGCTCTTCAAAATGTACCTGGGCAATGAAGGTCAACACCTTCACAGAGTAAGTCACTTTCAATACTGCCCTGGGTACTGGAAGAGGGAGTGTTCTTTGCATGTTCACAAGCAGTGTGCAGACAGTGGACAGCCCTCTTGTTCTCTCTGATGTCCTTCTTGTGATTTTACTTGAACTCAGGAATGAAATGGCCCCCCTCCCATTGAAAAGGCAAGAAATACAATACCCATTATACATATGAACTCAAGAAAAATATAATTCCATATTAGCCATATATATTCCTCTCCTCTTGATGAACTCATTAGCGCCTGTGTGTTTGTCATTTCTATGCAGATGAGTCACGATTTTTATAACCACCTCTAGTTTCTCCCATGAGCTTTAGTCCCACATCACCAATTGATTTTTGGACATCTCAAACTGGATGTCTAAGAGATCTCTCGAACTCACCATCTCCAAAAGACAATTCCTTATCCCGTCCTCTAGGACCATCTCTCTTTTACGCTTCTTTATTTCTCTCAAAGGCACCACTATCCTTTTAGTCTCCCAGGTACATAACATCAGCATTATTCTCAAATCTCCACTTTCTTGTACCCCACATAGCCAATGCTATGTCAAGTCTTGCTGTTTGTATCTATATAGTATCTCATGTAGCTTACACCTTCTTTCTATTTGTATTATCACCACCTTAGTTCAGTATCATATTATCAATTGTTTTTCTATAGTCTCCTAATTGGTCTTTCTGCCTCAAGTCTCTCCCCACTTGAGACTATCCTTCACTCTGCTGTCAAAGTAATTTTTCTTAAGCATAGATATGACAATGACACTTCCCTATTCAATAAACTCCAGTGGTTTTCTATTACCTCTAGTGTAAAATTATAATCTCCTTGGTTTAGCTTTTAAAACCTTTCACAATCCAGCACTGACCATTTTTAAAGCCTCATTGGACATTTTTCTCCATTCCACTTGTTGTAATGGAGGCTAACTGACTTTCTGTCTCCAAAACATTCTATCTTTCTGCCCCACACCTTTATACTGGCCTTCTCCCATACTTAGATTGCAACATCTCATTACTTTCTTTTCTCTGCAAGCACCACCTTTTCCATGAAGTCTTTCCTGTTCTCTTCAGTTATCAGTGAATTCCCTCCCAAATAGACTTCTGTTCAACTATTTTGTATTTATTTATGTTTATGCTATATGTATTCTATATACACCTGCATATGCACTTATTGTCTTTCCTATTAGAATATTACTTCCTTGAGAGTGAGGATCAATTCTTTCTTTGTACCCCTACCACCTAGTGCAGTGCTTGAAATATAGTATGTGCTTACTAAATACTTGTTGTTTAATTGATTGACTTCCCATATTAGATTTTATGCCCTTGAAAGGCCAAGATAATGTCATGTTTTCATCTTTTTCTTCTCTCGGCACTTAACACAGAACCTAATATATAAGTTAGTAAAATGGTTATTGACTGGAAATCAAGTTATTTGAATTTTCTTTTTAAAAATTTGAAAAGAAGATCTACTCAGCAGAGCAGCAGCCCTTCTTCCTCCACAGCAGTCTCCTATGACCCCTGATTCCCTAGCAACCATGTTAAAGAGACTCACAATTGGCATTAATCTTGGCACCACTTACTCCTATGTAGGGGTCTTCTAATATGGGAAAATGGAGATCATTGCTAATGACCAAGGAAACAGGATCACCCTAAGCTATGTGGCCTTCACCAACACAAAACATTTAATTGGTGATGCTGCAAAAAATCAAGTTGCAATGAACTCCATCAATACAGTTTTTGATGCCAGACATCTGACTGGTCACAGATTTGATGATGCAGAATAATGGAGGCAGGCCAAAGGTCCAAGTAGAATACAAAGCAGAGACCAAAAGTTTTTTATCCAGAAGAAACATCTTCTATGATCTTGACTCAAGTTGCTGAATCTGACATCGAGAACATTGTCACAAATGCTGTTGTCACAGTACCCGACTATTTCAATAATTCCCAATGTCAGGCCACTAAAGATGATGGAAGTGTTGCAAGTCTCAATGTACTGTGAATCATCAGTGAGGCAACTGTTGTTGCTATTGTTTATGGCTTGGAAGAAAAGGTTAGTACTGAGAGAAATGTGCTGATTTTGACCTCACAGCCAGTACTTACAATGTCTCCATTCTTAATATTGAAGATAGCATCTTTGTGGTCAAGTCCATGTTTAGGGACACACTTGGGTGGGGAGGAATTTGACAACCTCATGATCAATGAGAAGGTGAAAAGAGAGAGAAGATTTGGAACTGAAAATTAAAAAAATAATAGTGAGAGGAGAAAATAGGACAGAATTCCAGGGATCACTGACTTTTAAGGCTATCATATGGGTGACCAACCAGCAAAGAAAACAGAAGGAACAATTAGAGGAGAATCAGGAGAAAGCACTAAAAGTACAATACAATATTAAGGAGAAGAAGTTGGTCCATAGTGTCAAAAGTGACAGATGGTTAATAAAAATCTCAACACATCAGGAAATAAATATTTAAAACTGTCTTCTATGTACCAGGCACTGTGTTGAGCACTGTTAAGGGGCAAAAAAACAACCCTTGCCTTCAAGGAGCTTACAATCTAAATGGGAGAGACAATAATCAAATAAATGTATGCGAACATACTAGATATAGGATAAATGAGAAAGAGTTAAAAGAGTGAAGACACTTGAATAAAACAGAATTGTGAAGTTTTCTGTAGATGGAATTTTATTTTTCCTAATTAATTAATTAATTTTTAGTTTTCAACATTCACTTCCATAAAATTTTGAGTTCTAAATTTTCTCCCCATGCTTGGCTCCCACTTCCACAAGATGGCATGCAATCTGATATAAGCTCTCTGTATACATTCATATTAAACATATTTTTACATTAACCATAAAGTAAAGAAAAATTAGAACCAATGGAAGGAACCACAAGAAAGAAGAAATAAAACCAAAAAAACATAAAGCTAATAATATGTTTTGATTTGCATTCAGACTCCATAGTTTTTTTTTTTCTGAAAGTGGATAGCATTTTCTGTCATGGGTCTTTTGAAATTGTCTTAGATCCTTGCATTGCTGAGAAGAGCTAAGTATATCTAAGGTAGTCATTGCACAATGTTGCTGTTACTGTGTACAATGTTCTCCTGGTTCTGCTCACTTCACTCAGCATTGGTTCATGCAAGTCTTTCCAGGGTTTTCTGAAGTCTATCTGCTCATCATTTCTTATGGAACAATAGTATTCCACTACATTCATATACCACAACTTGTTCAGCCATTTCCCAATTGATGGGCATCCCCCCAATTTCCAATTCTTGGCCACCACAAAAAGAGCAACTATAAATGTTTTTTGTATATGTGGGTCTTTTCCCCATTTTTATCATCTCTTTGGGTTACATACCTAGAAGGAGTATTTCTGGGTCAAAGGGTATGCACAATTTTATTTCCCTTTAGGCGTAGCTCCAAATTGCTTTCCAAAATGGTTGGATCAGTTCACAACTCCACCAATAATGTATTAGTTTTCCAATTCCCCCACATCTTCTCCAACGTTTATCATTTTCCTGTTTTTTCATGTTAGCCAATTTGATAGCTATGATGTGGTACTTCAGAGATGTTTTCATTTGCATTTCTCTGATCAATAGTGATTTAGAGCATTTTTTTTCACATGGCTATAGACAGCTTTAATTTCTTCATCTGAAAACTGCCTATTCATCCTTAGATCATTTATCAGTTTGGGAATGACTTATATTCTTATCAATTTGATTCATTTCTCTATGTATTTTAGAAATGAGGCCTTTATCAGAGACATTGTAAAAATTGTTTCCCAGCTTTCTGTTTCCCTTCTAATCTTGCTTGCATTGGCTTTGTTTGTGCAAAAACTTTTCAATTAAATGTATTCAAAATTATCCATTTTGCATTTCATAGTGTTCTATATCTCTTGTTTGGTCATAAATTCTTCCATTTTCCATAAATCGGACAGGTAAACTATTCTTTGCTTTCCTTGTTTGCTTATGGTGTCAGCCTTTATATCTAAATCATGTACTCATTTTGACTTTATCTTGGTATACAGTATAAGATGTTGGTCTGTGCCTGGTTGTAAAAGGAATTTTAGTTGATACATAAAGGAACCCAGGGAAGCCAGTAGATGGAAAAGGCAAGCATTCTAAGCATGGGGGACAGTCAGAGAAAATCCCTGGAGTTGATTCCACACTGCCAATTTATCCAAAGTTTATCAAGGGTTATACTTCAACAAGAAATAAAGGCATTGCATTTTGGAAGTATTTGTGATTTGTGAATTACACAATTTTGTTTTTTTTTTCCCTAACAATAGGCTCAGCCATATGGGAAGAAAGAAGAAAGGAAGAAAGAAAGGGAGGGAGGGAGGAAGGAAGGAAGTAGGAAGGAAGAAGAGACTCTTAAAAGTATAAATACCAAATGATCACAATAGTTGAAGTATAAGAACCATACTTGTTTATTTCAACATGTATTCAGCTGTGCTGTGTATGCTATAATGCTGTACAATAGAATATAATGAGATCATTAATTAGGATTGTGAATATAGTTTTGGAAGGCACTTTGAAGAGCTTTAGTCTAACCTCTTCATTTTTTAGATGAGGAAACTGCTTTTCAGAGCAGTGACTTGGCTTGTCTGGGATCAGATAGCTGCCAAGGGGCAAAATCAACACATGAATCTAGTTTCTCTGACATCCAGTCCAATACTCTACACTCTATCTCACCACTTATCCCAAGAGCCTAGAATATGAACTGTTCATTGATCTCACATCTAATCACATTTCATTTTATTTTTCATTTTGGCACCTCAGCTTGAATAGACATCAACATTCTAGGTTTTTATTTTCTAAATTCTTCGAGAAATTCCTATAATAGTTGAAAACTAAGTGAGGATCTGGACCAATATGAGTACTACAATTTTCCTGCCCACCTATCATTAACCAAACCTCAATGATTTTGACAGATTTTAGTGTACCACTGATATGCAATGTACAGTTTTTATGTTGTACCAAAAATTGAGAGAGAAATCAACTTCACTCATGCTTAGTGTCTATGAATGTTAGCTTTGTTGTGCTGAGCCAGAGCTCTTAGTATCTCCCATACATACAAGTAATGAGGAAAAAAAATTATGAGGACATCATAGCAACCAAAGTTTAATTATTCCAGGAATAAGTTATTAAAACTGGGTGTAATACTACTGAGCAGATAAAATTTGAGGCCTTTGAATAACTTCCTTGTCACGAATGATTGAACTTGTTTTGTTTTTTCTTTTATGTACTTGATCATCACATCCCCTTGATGACAGAATGAAACTCTCTTTAAAACTAGTGACATAATTAAACATCCACAATAATTCAGAAATGTACATGCCTTTAGGTAGATAGCTGTCATTAAGTTATACATACTAAGTAATGTTTTACTATATATATTTATATATATATATATGTATGTATATATATATATAGGGAGAGAGAGAGAGAGAGAGAGAGAGAGAAAGAGAGAGAGAGATGCTAACTAATATTTTAATGCTATCTTCTAAACTAGCATACTACCTTTAATACCATAAATGGTTCAAGCACAAAACTTCTCACATGACACTTATTGGGAAATATGTTCAAATGGCTGGTGTGAGTTCTTGATCACTAAGTTTAAGTTTAAATTTTCAAATGAAAATATAAATTCATAGTATCTGGTATCCCCTCAGACTTTATATGAACTGGGGGTGAAATTAATTATTTCTTTCCACTAATTCTTGTCATCAAAAGAAGAAAGATCTGATTTTGAAAGTAACTCAGACTTTTATAGAAGACATTCAGAGAATTATTGGGCATTCAGAAAACGTTTCCATTTGCAAAATTGAAATTTATATGATTAAAATATCATATTTTTCTTTGGGGGTATAAAAGTATACTTTTTAATGAAGTCAGTTTCATAAATGGGATTTCTTTTTCTATCACCTTTCCAAGCTAGATAATCAACATTTCTGGGAAAATGTGACTGGGAAATTGTTATGTATTGTTAAGTACTAGATATGAAGAATACAAATATTTACTTGAAAATAAATTTTAAAATGCTTTTAATAGGAAGAGACTTTTGGCAAGAGTCAGTTTCTTATAATCATTCTCTACAGTTTATATCTGGATAATCTCTCAAAGTTTATTTCTTCCCTTCATAGCACTTTAATTTTATATCTATATCTGACCTCTTTCTAGTGGTAAAAAAGTGTGAGGTAATTAACTTTCTGGTTAAAAAAGAGGATTATTTACTTCCTTGTTTTGTAATCACAGTGAGCATAGAAGTGAATTAAAATGATCACATTTTTGTATTAGTAAATTTCAAGAGAGGAGAAAGATTTAGACTATCATTGGATCAGAAGAAGGGAAAAACTGAAAATAAAGCAGGGATATATAAAGAAGTGTTGAGGTAGGAGAGATGTAAAGGGAGAAGAGTGGTAAGAAAAAATGCTTTCCATCACTTGACCAGTTCACATGACCTTTTCCCTTAATCTCATGACCTCAAATCTAGGATGTTTTATTTACACTTGAATTGATACTTCCATTTATACTTCATTTGTTAATTGTAATCATTTGGAATTTATACTTTTAAGAGGCCTTTCTCCCTCTCTCTGTCCCTCCTTTCCTCTGTTCCTTCCTTTCTTTTTCCATTCTTTTTCTTTTCCTCTTTCTATAGGAATCTCCTACCACCTATTAATCAATCAATTAATGAATTAACATCTATTTATTATGTGCGTATTCTGTGCAAAGGACTTTCTGAGCACTGAGAATACAAACACCAAAATGAAACATTTCCTACTTGTGTTTGTTTGAAGCACAGAGTTATATTTGAGGGTAGAAACAAGGTAATGGAGAGTGATTTGAAACACTGAAATAAACCGTGGTGCCAAAAAGTAACCATAAGAATTTCAGTGTATCAACATTGCTAAAACACTTCTCTTGACTTATTCTTGTCAGTCAAGATATCTAATTACCCAAAGCATAAAGATAAAGCAAAGCATCTTATTTTTGACTCACCTATTTAGACTTCTTACACATAAAATGAAGATTTTTCTGGTTTTGAAAATGATTTCTGAAAGTACAAATTCATTCCTTAACAAGCATGGCACAAGATTTTTTTAGAAATACATGGATAAATAACTTTTAAACTAAAGTTGAAAACAGCTGTGTTCCACAGATCATTGCTGAAATTGTGCAGAAGGAGTATAGGTATGTTAAAGCAAATTTAAGACAGATTGCCATAATTTGAAAATATGTTGCTGGATCCTCTATAGCTCAGGACAACAATATCATAGATAGGATTAAATTGGCTTAGTTGAAGTGAAGGTAAACAGTAGAACCTTTGGTAGGGTTTTTGGAAAGCATTTTCATTCGTACAAAAAGAGAAAAATATATGTTGGCCTATTTGCCTACTCATCCTGAGCAGCAGGCACCAGTTGGATGAGCAGCTGCTACGAGTTCACTGTCAATGCAACAAATATTTTAAAGTACCTGGTATGTACTGGGAGTTATCAAGCTGAATCAGTGCCCAATCTTAGCCCTCAAGGAGCTTATATAATCATCAATTGAAGTTTATAGAGAGTTGTGTTTTTTTTTTAACCCAAAAAGTTAACTTACACAGTTGAGATCCTACAGTAGACACTTGTTTGCTTGCTGTCTATCTCCCTCTTGGGGGCCCTCTCAACTTTCTGTGGCATTCTTTGAACTTCTGGCATCTACCTTTCCTCACATGGTGGGTGGTATAGAGATGAGGAGCATGTGGAACTTTCTTAAAGTTGTAGTCCTTCCAGTAGCAACCACATCATAACCCATTTTCCATATTTTTTCCCTAGATATTCTTGTTACCTGAAATCCCAAGATAATAACAGGGAATATCTTAGCCAAACCTCAATGTGTCACATCTTTAGGCCATATATATGTACATACATACATACATACATATATTATATATATACATATATATAATATATATAGGGTATAGATGATTTGGTTTTGTGTATTGGAAAAATGAAAATACCTCCAGTTTTTTGTGTGTGTTAATCTTCATTGCAAACATAACTACTAGATGTCTATTGAAATGGAGCCAAATTTCTAAACTTTTGAAAGATCATCAATCACTATTTCAACTTTGCTCATGCCATCATTTTATAACTGCCATTAAAATTATTATAACCTCCCAAAAATTCACAACAGCATGACAGAAATTTAAGGACACATTTAAGTTTGAATATGAGTGTTTAGATTTTGATCACAGGTATCATGGACCCTGTGGAAACAGCACTTTACATTATACACTAATAGCAATTACTTATGTGTAAAATGGGAAAATTGAGTAGGCACAGGATTGAAAGGAGCAAAGGCAGAGAATTGGTTTTGCTTTTTAAATATTTAAGTCTAACATCTTTGACTTACTGACACCCTTGAAATGCTTACATTTACCCTTATGTATTTAAGCTATTTCAATTGTGTATTAATTGTTAATTGCTGGACAATGATTATTTTTAATTCATATGATCAACTGGATTTGGGGGTATCAGTGACACGATGACCTAATAGAAGCTTCTAACCTGATTCTAAATGCCCATGGAGTCTGGTTAGACTTCCACTGTAGTCCTGCTTCTCCTTTGACTTTAATAGCAGGAGTTGATGGCAAGCATAGCAACTTTAAAACACTTACTTAAATTTTTTAGGATTGTTGTAATAATATTTGTTTTGAAAAATAGCGTATTTATCACATTTGAGAGAAAATGCCACAGTTTTGACTTATTTATATAGCAAAATAATATTTAGGAACAGATGATCAATTTGGCAATGTATGCTAAAGGACATATATCAATTTACCATTTTCATACTCCATACCATACTAATTGTGAAAGACAGTACCACAAGTTTGCCATGTCTTTGTTTCTCCAATTTATCAGAAGGAAATCAAATCAGAATGTTAGCATATCACTCTTTAAAGGTTAGTTATTACCTCTTTGTAAGTGTCATATATCTAAGAATGATATGAGCTTCTTAAATGAGGAGGGAGATAAATTACAAATACCCTTATATGGACCTTAGAGTCAGTAATTACTTTGTCTCTTGATTACTTTCTTTAAATCTCAGTTTTCTCATCTCTGAATCAGGGATTGTAATGTAGCCCTGTCCTATGCTGCACCATTATTTCTAAACATACATGAAAGCACTTTGCAATCCATATCAGGGTTCATATGTAATGGGTATTATTATTATTGTTAGTCTTTAGTTTTTGTGATTTTGTACTCTATTATAGACTACAGCACCTTACCTAAGTGAAACTCACTAATTTTCAATTCCTGACATACCCTATAGAATTTTTCTTAGCAACAGAAGACATGTTTGATATCCGACAGTACTATATTACAATGGCCATTTGCAATGACAGGTTATATGCTTTGGCCAACAACTCCCCAATTTCACCCTTGAATTCATTCAAAACTCTCAGGAAGATGCCATCTGGTCCTGGTGATTTAGCTATATTTATTTTGTTCATGTGATCAAGTACATTCTAAATACTGACCACTCTTCCTTCTAGTACTTCAAACTTTTCTAATATAGGGGAAAATTTGAGAATGTGATGTTTTTAATATTGCTCTTAGTAAAGACTGTAGTAAAATATTCAGTTTGTTTTATTAAAAACATCCTTTATTTTGTCCTTAACACATCCTTTGCCCTACAACCATCAAGGTATCCCACTGATGGTATAGCTATCTTTCCTCTTTAATATTTTTAAATAATTCAGAAATAATTTTCAATTCTTATTCTTATTTCTCATAAAAGTATGTTTAAATATACCAATTAATGTTTTATGTTATAACCTGTTATACTTTTTCTGTGGAATTCCTTGGACTACTCACTTGGGCTATTCTCATTTTTGAAAAAGCCTCCCCTTCATTCCACATTTTATAACTGTCAGACATTAGGCCTCAACCTGGTAATTCTGAAAATTGTATATTATTCCTCAGCCAGATATAAGGTGTTTTAAAATCTTTCACCTTTCTTAGGGGTTATTGATTTTGAAATGCTACTTTCATATTTGTTTTCTACTTTTTGTTATAATTTCCCTTTCTGTAATTTAGTGCTTGTGACAGATTTCTTGGGTTTCACCTTTTCCAAGTGAAGTGGAGCTGAATTGTATTTAATCACAGTTACATAAAAGCTTATCCACAACTTCTTTCTGGACAGATCTGTGTTTATTAGTTTGGATCAACTCCAGTTCTATACCTCTTGCTTATGGGTTCAGAAATAGCTCTTTGTCTTCTCTGAAAACTTTACTTTCACCTCTCATTCAAACTGAATTTTTTTTTTTTGCCGATCTATACTCAGGTGATTAAAATGTCCCTTTATTATTACCTGGCATAATCACCTAGCTCCTGTTATTTCATTTAATATTCTAATCCTCATTATACTGATCAGGTAATATATAATTTATTCTTCTGTTACCTTTTTACATTATGATTATATAGTTTATAAAGACAAAGATTCCCTAAGCCTTTATTTTTAAGATGTCTTACTTTTTTATCACTTACAAATAGTTTTATATCTAGTTCTACTGACTAGCTTCTCAATATCTTATGGAGATGGCAACTTGAAATTTATATATCATATTATATTTACATGTTATACATACTTTATATAGTGATAATATGTAATAATATAGATTTTACATATTTATACATTACACATAAGTATGTGGTATATTTATATAAATTATTATATGCATGTGTGTGAGTATCCTATGTATGAATATTAACTGTTAGGTTTCTGTAATGACAATTGCCTTTAGAACTTTAAACACTGCTGGGTATTCCAATTTACCAACTTTATTATTAATTATTTGGGCTTCTAGCACTGCCACAGAAGCATTTGTATGAACTGGGTTGGTTCTTTTCTTTTCCTGTACTGCAACTGACTGTTGCATATAGTTTTCTTAGGCATTCTAAAGGAGTCCCCCTTTTTGTTGCTGCTGCTTCTACTCCCACCACCAGCACCATAATCACCACCTTCATCAACTCCATCACTACTACCAACTGTATAGTCTTTTAAAGTTTTAATGAGTTTTACATATATTATCTGGCAATTATATTCTACATTTATTGACTTTCTTTAATGATTTGAAGATAAATAAAAGGTGGAGGTAGAAACTTAGGTTAAACTTTTCTCTGGACCTTTCATCTACCATTAATTCTTCTCAATACCCACCAGGTGTTATAAAGAATTAGTACCTGACCATGGTATGAATATCATGCTCAGCAGCTGGAGGAAACCTGAGAGAAGAGAACAAGAGAAAGCACTGAGACCACCATTCCTTCGTACTGCCGTTATGGGGTTGCAGTAGGGTATATAATGAATGATTTAAGAAGATTGGAGATTTCTGATAGTAGATACACGCACACACACACACACACACACACACATACATGCACGCATGCATGCACACACATATATATGTTTTAGTTGTTTTGTTTTGTTTTGTTTTTTTAGTATAATTATCCAGAAGAACTTCTGATGCCCAGGAAGAATGTGGCTGCCATGTTGTGATTCCCTGGGGTCTTCTCTAACATTGGCATTTCTCTCTGTGTCTTTTCCAATTTAACAAATCTTGGAAAATGACCAGGGGAACATGCTGTACCTGTATTTTTCTGACTCCTGAACAACTTGTATTCTGTGGTTACCTTTGCTATTTCCTTTTTGGCTGAATGTCAGCCATGAACTAGAAGGTGAATCTGAGAAATTCAAAGCTGAATCTCATAAACAGCATTCTTATGCTGCATCTTTGCCCCAATCAAACCCCAGATATAACACATGATTGATTCTGTAGCTGTCTAGAAGAACAACTCATTCTACCCAAAACTTCAGCAATAATTTCAAATGAAATTATTTCCTTTAGAGATTTCACTTTTAGAGAGTCCCTTGAAGTTATTTATGAAGTGAGGGAAATAAGTTCTAAAGTATTTTACTTAGAAATAGGATGTATTCAAGAATCTTGGTTTCTAAAGTCTTTTATTCAAGCTGTGCACACCTCTACTGCTCTTCCACCTTAGGCTTTAGGCAGCTATTTTAAAGATGTTGATTTACAGAGTCTATACTAGGCACATTTCTTGCTGATAATGTTGCCATGCCATTTCAGTGATAATTCATGTGTAAGAGAGATCATAGGAAGGGTCATCCACTAGCACAGTGGATAAAAGATTTTATAAAGACCTTATGAAAGATCATACAAAGATCTGATAAAAGATCATCTCATTTAACATTGAGATAAATATAGATCTCAGGTTGTTAACAGGACATCCTTATTCCAAACACCCAAGAGTCATCCATTGGCTGAGAAAGACTTATGTCAGTGGAAAATTGTCTTCACTATTTTGAATGAGTCTTAGAATCAGTACAGAAAATGTTATTTAAAAAGAGTGAATGTTTGGGGCAGCTATGTGGCACAGTGGATAGAGCACTGGCCCTGAAGTCAGGAGGACCTGAGCTCAAATCTGACCTCAGACCAAACACTTGATATTTACTAGCTGTGTGGTCCTGGGCAAGTCACTTAACCCCAATTGCCTTAAAAAAAGTGAATGTTTGGAAGATACAGCTTTAGAGTCAGTGGTTTATTGTTGAGTCATTTCAGTCCTGATATTTTGTGGCTCCATTTGGGGTTTTCTTGGTAATGATACTAGACTCGTTTATCATTTTTTTTTCTACAGCTCATTTTACAGATGAGGAACTGAGGCAAATAAGTTTGTGACTTGCCCAGGGTCACACAACTAGTGAGTGTCTGAGGCCAGATTTGAACTCAGGTCTTCCTGACTCCAGGGCTGGTGCTCTTGCCCTAGAACCACTGGACATCATTTCAAATCCTGGCTCTACTATTTACTACATTATGATTTTAGAAAAAGTCAATCAGTTAGATAATTACAAATGTGTCTTCTACTTCTACATTCAATGTTCCCATATGGATCATTTTGGAAAGTTGTCAGTTTTGCATTGCATGGGGCTAATGCTTTAGAAAAGAATATAAAAAACTTGAGAGAAAAAAGTAGATTTGTAACTCTCCCTGTGACCCATAACAATAAAAACTCATCTAGCCAGGAGTATAGTGGCCCAAGCTACTTACTTTCATCAGAGCATTGTATCCAATATTTTCTTGGCTAATTGAAGGAAATGATCCCCTTTGCCTCTCAAGTTTCTTCCCAACTTGCTTCATTTCTAGCAGGTGATAGCTTCCAGTCCCATCTGTTTATTCAGATTTCTGCTTGAGTGGCACTCTTATGGTCCTCCACTGGTATGCTAAGGAGAAGAATGCCTTACTATCTTGTATTTTATGGATGTAATATCTGCAAAGTACTCTGAGCTTCTCTGGTTGAAAAGTGCAATATAAATGCAAAGTATTATTGTTATTACTATATAAATATTCAATGGTTAATAAACATTTTCTAACCTTCCCTCCTCCCTCAGTGAAGCAGCTATTATTAATGGCCTGTGCACTGCTTAAACTGCCATTATTCTAGGTGGCAGCTTAGAGAAATGTATTAAAAATACATCACCCAGGCAAGGAAGAGTCTGACCATAGACTTTGAATGAAAGAGATGCTTAGAACTAGGAGGAAAGCAAAAAGAGAAATTTCTTGCTACTATCCACATATATAAATAATGTATATTTATGTTTATGCATAATTATATATGTACAATTTTGTGTGTCTGTGTGTGTATATGTAGTATTAGGTGAAAAATCTGAGGCCCAGAGAGGTTAAGTTATAAGGTTACATAGCTAGTAAGAGTCAAAGGCAGGATTTGAGCCCACATTTTTCTGACTTCAAATCCAGAACTATGTTACACTTGCTCATATTATTAGATTTTTGTATGAATTAATGGCATCTTTGATTAGTAATCTTTACTTCAGTCTGTTTAAGGTTCTACATATCTATAATGTCCAGCAATTTGAAATCCTTGTGAGGGTTGTACCCAAGTTTTTCGTCATGGAATGAGAGGCAATAACCCATTCTTTTCCAGCATTTAACTATGGATGTAAGAAAACTCTCTGATATTCTATTTGTCTGACTTTTCAAGGTGCCTGAATTCCAAAATGGAATGATTTGGTGATGCTGATCATCTCAGCTGGTGACAACAGAGCAAAAAACTTTAAACATGTTAAAATTGGATATACCATCAATGAAATCCCTTTTCTCTATTTAGCTCTATCAGGTTCCAAAACAAGGTAGCATAGTTGAAGGAATGTGTTAGGGCATGGCCAAGTGCGTATTTTCTTTTCTGTCACAAGAAAAACTTTCCAGTCTCATCATGAACTGATGCAACTCTATATCCTTTAGCACTCTCACTGTCAAAACACATTATAAGGCACAGTATCATTTCCTTCCTCTAAATAATATGACTTTATTCACAAATGACTAAACATATCACCTACTGACTGTGTCAGGTGGAAAAAAAACTCACTTCACAAAGTGGTGTGTTGTTATTGGGTGGAATTATATCACAACACCATCAGGAGCAAGTAGTTTTGCATGTAAGCAACGTTTAAAGCTACTACTTTATTGGCTATGAAAAGTCAAGACAAAATATTTTTAAAGATAAAAATAGCCTCCCTAAATGTTTCGAAAATTTACATGATAGAACCAATTTTCTAATAAAATCTTTAAATAAGGTAAATTTTATTATGGATGTTTTAAATAAAGATGAACATTTTTTCAGTGCTCATAACCTTATCTTGTGTCCCCATCTGTGTTGAAATTAATTCCTTGACTATATAAAATATTTTAAATTTGATTTGTATTTTTAAAATAATTTGAGGATGGAGCCAAGATGGCAGAGTAAAGGCAGTGACTTGCTTGACTTCTCCCCCAAATCCCTCCAAATACCTATAAAAATGTCTCTAAACAAATTCTAGAGCAGCATAACCCACAAAAAGACAAAGTGAAACAAATTTCCAGGCCAAGACAAACTGGATGGTTGACTGGAAATGTCTATTCCACCAGGCTGGGAGAGGAATACAGTTCAGTGCGGGTGTGCAGCAACAACCAGGCCTCAGCAAACCTGGAGCAGGCCTCAGGGGACTGAATCATGGGCAGCTGTGGTGGTTTCCAGACTCCTGAACCCACAAATGCCAAAGACAACTTAGAAAGTCGGTAGAAAAAGTCTGACCACAGTGAGAGAGAAGGTTAGTGCCAGCCCGAGTCCCAGGCTGCAGCTCCAAGGCAACAGCTGCTTCTAGAACTTCCAGTCCACAGATGGAGGGGGATTCTAGTGACTGATCAGAGGGGAATTGCAGGGATCTCTTTGCCAGTGCTGAGGCAGGAATCTCATGCTCTGTGTCTGCTTGCATCTGGGTCACATTTTTGGGTGGTGGTCCTGGGGCGAGGAGTGCTGCTGTGGTGGAGCTTGTAGTGGCAGTGGACAGAAACCCCCCTTGCAGTTCCAAGTCAGAAAAAGAACACTTATGATCATTCATAGGCCAGAGCACAGGCCAGGAAAGTAGTAAACTACTTGCCTTTGATCATACCACCTTGGATAAACTGAAAATTTACAGGTCCCTGGAAGTATATCTGAAAATAGCTACACAAAACCCC
This sequence comes from Vombatus ursinus, assembly GCF_900497805.2. Classification (NCBI taxonomy): domain Eukaryota; kingdom Metazoa; phylum Chordata; class Mammalia; order Diprotodontia; family Vombatidae; genus Vombatus; species Vombatus ursinus. Next base: position 2,261,923 of record NW_020950566.1, on the reverse strand, counting down.
CTGAAGCTTGGGACAGTATATTCTCCACACTGGAAGCAGACCCCTACCTTAACAAAGAGTTTATAACTCAAGTAATTATTTGGGATCATGAGCAAACTGCGTAAAAAAAGTCAGAGCAGAGAATCTTTCTTTGGTGACAAGGAAGATCAAAGCATGCAACTAGAAAAAGACAGCAAAGTCAAAGTTCCTAAATACAAAGCCTCCAAGAAAAAATATGAATTGGTTCCAGGACATGGAAAAGCTCAAAAAGGATTTTGAGAACCAAGTAAGAGAAGTAGAGGAAAAACTGTGAAGAGAAATGAGAGTGATGCAAGAAAATCATGAAAAACAAGTCAACAGTTTGCTAAAGGAGACCCCAAAAATATTGAAGAAAATACACCTTAAAAAATAGCCTAACCCAAATGGCAAAAGAGGTCCAAAAAACCAATAAGTAGAAGAATGCCTTCAAAAGCAGAATTGGCCAAATGGAAAAGGAAGTCTAAAAGCTCACTGAAGAAAATACTTCCTTAAAAATTAGAATGGAGCAAATGGAAGCTACTGGCTTTATGAGAAATTAAAACATTGTAAAACAAAATAAAAAGAATGAAAAAATAGAAGACAATGTGAAATATCTCATTGGAAAAACAACTGACCTGGAAAATAGATCCAGGAGAGAGAACTTAAAAATTATTGGACTGCCTGAAAGCCATGATCAAAAAAAGAACCTAGACATCATCTTTCAAGAAATTATCAAGGAAAATTGCCCTGATATTTTAGAAACATAAGGCAAAATAGAAATTGAAAGAATCCACCAATCACCTCCTGAAAGAGATCCCCACAGAAAAACTCCTAGGAATATTGTAGTCCAATTCCAGAGTTCCCAAGTCAAGGAGAAAATATTGTAAGCAGCCAAAAAGAAACAATTCAAGTATTGTAGAAACACAATCAGGATAACACACGATTTAGCAGCTTCTACATTAAGGGACTAGAGGGCTTGGAATATAATATTTGGGAGGGCAAAGGAGATAGGACTACAACCAAGAATCACCTACCCAGCAAAACCGAGTATAATCCTTCAGGGGAAAAAAATTGTCATTCAGTGAAATAGATGATTTTCAAGCATTCTTGTTGAAAAGAGCAGAGGTGAATAGAAAATTTGACTTTCAAATAGAAGACTCAAGTGCAACATGAAGAGGTAAACCTGAAAGAGAAATCCTAAGAGACTTATTAAGGTTGAACAGTTTACATTCCTGCATGGAAAGATGATATTTGTAACTCATGAGACCTTTGTCAGTATTAGGGTAGTTGGAGGGAAAAATTATATGAATGTATAGATAGATAGATAGATGATAGATAGATAGATAGATAGATAGATAGATAGATAGATAGATAGATAGATAGATAGATAGA